>NW_026998873.1:0-120662 GCF_035044405.1 Drosophila montana | reverse complement strand
GTATTTCGATACACATTTATGTTAAATATAGTTTGATAGTTTGTAAACAAAAGTTTAGAAGCATTTAATTTAATTTACAAACATTTTCAATACATTTAAATTAAAGAATTAAGTTGTAAAATGAGTAGAGACGATATCTTGGCATTGCTTGTGGTGGATTTGCGTATTAAACTGACAGAGCTAGGCCTTGATGCAAGTGATAGAAAAGCGGAATTGCAAAATAGGCTGCTTGCTCACTATGGACTTCCAGTTAATAATGATCAAGGAAACAGTGCTGAGGGAGATGAGGATTCATTTACAACGGTGAATGATAATGTTTTGAATCAGGATAGAAATCCTAGTAATTTAACGCTATTTTGGGCAGAACGATTCTTGAAACTATCGATATGAAAGTGACAAACCAGGGAACAGAGTTTGTACGCAGGGTGGCCAGTGATAGTGAATTCAGGAATCAAAGCTTTGGTAAACAGAACTCCCAGGGCTCATGCGCCGATTTAATTATTGAATTCAAAAGCCTACGTATGCTGAGCTCAGAGCAAAGTCAGGCAGGTGATGAGGTTTTCCTGTCAGGTTTAACACAGACAAGACGATCGGACAAGATTATAAAGCCCAGTACATCCGAATATGCTTCGCCCATTGTTCTGGTAGATAAGAAAAACCGGAAAAAGCGGCTATGTTGCGATTATCGCAAGTTGAATGAATAGATAGTGCGTGATAGCTTTCCGATGGTGCAAATGGACAGTGTCATTGAGAAGTTGCAGGGAGCACTGATTTTTACTACGTTGGATTTGACGAATGTATATTTCCACGTACCAGTAGAGGCACAGTCTCAGAAATACATCTTTTGTTACGCAGAAAGGGCAGTATGACTTTTTGTATGTACCATTTGGTATCTCAAACTCACGCAGTATTTACAAGATTTATTATGTCTGTTATGCGTGAGCTAATAAACAATGGTGATGCAGTCGTGTACATGGATGATATAGTCATCCCAAGCATAGATGTTGAGGAAGGCTTACAAAAGTTACAGAGAGTTCTTGAAGTGGCAGCAAAAAATGGCTTGCGTATTAATTGGAGCAAATGCCAGATTTTACAGCAGCAGGTACATTTTTTAGGGTACATTTTGGAAAACGGTACTATTAAACCAAGTGAGGAGAAAACGCAGGCAGTAGCAAATTTTCCAATACCCCGTGATAAAAAAGGTCTTCAACGTTTTCTTGGGTTGACTTCGTATTTTAGGAAATTTATCGAGGGATATGCAGTAATTGCTAAGCCGTTGTCAGACATGCTTAGGAACGATTCTAAGTTTGAATTTAAGGGGTTACAACAGTTGGCATTCGAACAGTTAAAAATGGCGTTAACCAGTGGACCAGTTCTTATGTTGTGTGAACCTAAATTGGCTACAGAAATTCATACAGATGCATCTAAGTTTGGGTTTAGGGCTGTATTATTGCAGAGAAACTCAGAAGATCGCTTGTTGCATCCTGTAATGTACATGAGTCGTAAAACAAAGCCTAGCGAGGAAAAGTATCACTCGTACGAACTCGAAGTGCTTGCAGTCATAGGAGCTTTGACAAAATGGCGAGTTTATCTCTTCGGTACAAAATTTAAGATCGTAACCGATTGCAATGCTTTCGCCATGACGATGAAAAAGAAGGAGGTGCCGTTGAGAGTAGCACGATGGGCGATGTTTCTACAAGACTTTGATTACGAAATAGAGCACCGCTCAGGTACGAAAATGCTTGTTTCGTTCTGACTGACAGTGTGATGCATCGGTTAAAGGAAGCGCAGTTAGCTGACGATTGGACAAAGGTAGTGAGAGATTTGGTAAAAAGTAAAGGGTACGAGAACTTTTACATTGCGAATCAGATTTTGTTCAAGGATCCAGATCGAGATTTGATTGTAGTTCCGTCTCAAATTGAGAGATAATCCAAATTGCTCACAGACCAGGACATTTTTCGGCAAAGAAAACGCAATGTTTGATAGAAAAGTCGTATTTTATTCCAAAACTGAAGGAAAAAGTGGATCGGAGAGTCGGTAGTTGTGTCGAGTGCATTCTGGTAAATATAAAGTCTTTCAGACAAGAAGGATTCCTAAGTGCGATAGATAAGGGTGATAAGCCATTAGTAACGTATCATATTGATCACGTGGGGCCGATGGAAATAACCAAGAAGAGATATAATCACATTTTAGTTATTGTCGATGGATTTTCAAAGTATGTCTGGTTATATCCAACTTGCAGTACAGGAGCCGAAGAAGTTATAACTTGTTTAGAACGGCAGGCTATTAATTTTGGTAACCCATATAGGATTGTGTCAGAGAGGTACGGCGTTTACAGCGAATCTTTTCAAAGATGACTGCGACGAGCATATGATACAGCATTTGCTGATAACCACAGGTGTTCCACGCGGTAACGGACAAGTCGAGCGAATGCACAAAATTGTAGTGCCCATGTTGACAAAAGTTTAGAGACCCCATGTTCTTGGTACAAGCACGTAGGTAGAGTACAACAGCTAATTAACAATACAGAGCCGAGAAGTACAAAGATTACTCCGTTCAAAATCTTGACAGGTTGTGACATGCGTTGTTCAAAAAATCCGGAGCTCAAAGAGTTGGTGCAGCAGTCTCTTATAGATGAGTTGGAGGACGAACGTTAACGATTAAGAAAGCAAGCTAGGGAAAATATAAAGGTATTGCAAGGTGAGAATAAACGAGCATTTGATTTGAATAGAAAGGTAGAAAAGCGATACAAGATAGACGACTTGGTTGCGATTAAGCGTACTCAGTATGGAGTAGGGTTAAAGTTGAAGAGAAAATATCTTGGTCCGTACAAAGTGATAAAGATACATAAACATGGCAGATATGACGTAGAGAAAGTAGGTGATGGAGAAGGTCCTTGTAAAACGTCTACGGTAGCAGAATTCATGAAAGAATTCGGGACGAATTCCATGTCAGGAGGGCCGAATGTGGGATTCGGGAAAGTTCCATTTCCGTTATTTCCGTTATTAAACGACGACAACAACAGAGAGCCCAAAAGCTATAAGAGAGAAAACGGTCAGAGCGTCCGCTCTGAGAGAAACCGATCAGAGAGTCAGTCGATGCCGATTTCTCGTAGGCTACACACGCAGGAGTGATTCGTAAATGTCTTAAGTTTACAAAAAAATTACATATGTACAGTATTATTAACTAAATAGCATTATAAGCTACAACTATCAAAATAATAATAAATAAACATTAAAATAATACAACGTCGTCTCAGAGTTGTTCATCACTGAAAACTGGAGACCACATTATTAAAATAATGAAATTGACGCTCTTAATTCGCGTGGTCACCCTAGATCTATTTTAGTCGATCAATACTTAATTCCGAATCGCAATCGCTAAATCCAAAACAGTTTTAGGGTAGCTCTCATATGTGAATATAAGAAGCTATTGTGTGCCAAACTTTCTAAATTTTCCCTATGAAAGTTGTTTACTTGATATTCAAACCGCTTTACTATGGCTCTTATACTCTTGCTCGTGCCCCACATGTTGGGCGCCATTTAAATGTGTGGTGTACAGGCGGCGTCAAACAGAAACTCCGCGTTTGGCTAGGTCACGGTTCACTTTGAAGGATGTCGAAGGTAGTGTCACACAATTCTCTGGGTCGAACACCCCAGACATAAATCAGTGGATTGAAGAACTGGAGGAATGTGCACTTACGGTAAAGTGTAGCCAGTTGCAGTTGTTCATTTATGCAAAGCAGTTGATCGTTGGTGCGGCCAAATTATTTATACGCAGCCAACGAGATATTTGCGATTGGTGTACCTTGAAAGTTGCATTGTGCGATGAGTTTGGTTTTAGGGTATCATCGGCAGAAATACATCGTAGGCTTAGCAAGCGTCAGCAGAAGAAGAGCGAAATACTGCATGAATATTTGTATGCGCTGATGGAGATAGCGAAGCCGATAGATTTGGAAGAGGAAAGTTTAATAGAATATTTCATAGATGAATACCGGATACCAGAGCAAATAAACTTCTATTGTACCAAGCCAGAAATATGAGGCAGTTGAAGATGCAGATTGAAGGGTACCAAAAAAAAGCGAGGGCCTTTAAAGCAAGTAGATGAAAATAGCTCGCAGGTCGGCAAAAATGAGAACGTCGCAGGGAAAAAATCGGAACCAGTAAGAAAATGTTTCAAGTGTGGTGGTTTATCACATTAACGCAAAGACTGTCCGCAATTTGAATTTAAGTGTTTCCGTTGCAATCAACCAGGGCATAGAGCAGCTCAGTGCAAAATAGACGGGCATATAAAGCAAGAAAAGGGAACAAATCTTGTTCAGGACGAGGGCAAAATAAAGCCAGCAAGCTTGTTTACCCCTTCCGGACTAGAACTGAAGTCTGTTGTTCATTCAAAGGTAGTTTTTAGAGGACTTGTGGATACAGGAGCAGATTTGTGTTTGCTACGCCGGAATGTTTTTGCAAAGTTAGGAGTTGACAAGTTATCGGGTCGTGAGAAATGTTTGACAGGCATTGGCGAGAGTCAGATAGTAACATTTGCAAGTTTGACAATCCCAGTGCAGATAGATGGAATCGATATGCATGTCGAGTTTGATGTTATTTCCGACGAAGACATGGCATTTAACGCTATTTTGGGCAGAACGATTCTTGAAACTGTCGATATGAAAATGACAAACCAGGGAACAGAGTTTGTACGCAGGGTGGCCAGTGAAAGTGAATTCAGGAATCAAAGCTATGGTAAACAGAAAGCCCAGGGCTCATGCGCCGATTTAATTATTGAATTCAAAAGCCTATGTATGCTGAGCTCAGAGCAAAGTCAGGCAGGTGATGAGGTTTTCCTGTCAGGTTTAACACAGACACAGTCAAATAAAGTGAGAAGGATGATACACGAGTATAATCCGAAGAGGGCGTAAACTGTCCCGTAGAAATGAAGATTGTGTTAACGGATGAGATAACAGATTACCAGCATCCGATGCGCTTAGCGTTCAGTGAGCTGAAAGATATAGACGATCAAGTTGAAGAGTGGCTTGCGGACAAGATTATAAACCCCAGAACATCCGAATATGCTTCGCCCATTGTTCTGGTAGATAAGAAAAACCGGAAAAAGCGGCTATGTTGCGATTATCGCAAGTTGAGTGAAAAGATAGTGCGTGATAACTTTCCGATGGTGCAAATGGACAGTGTCATTGAGAAGTTTCAGGGAGCACTGATTTTTACTACGTTGGATTTGACGAATGGATATTTCCACGTACCAGTAGAGGCACAGTCACAGAAATGTACATCTTTTTTAACGCAGAAAGGACAGTATGAGTTTTTGTATGTACCATTTGGTATCTCAAACTCACCTGCAGTATTTACGAGATTTATTATGTCTGTTATGCGTGAGCTTATAAACAATGGTGATGCAGTCGTGTACATGGATGATATCGTCATCCCAAGCATAGATGTTGAGGAAGGCTTACAAAAGTTACAGAGAGTTCTTGAAGTGGCAGCAAAAAATGGCTTGCGTATTAATTGGAGCAAATGCCAGATTTTACAGAAGAAGGTACATTTTTTAGGGTACATTTTGGAAAACGGTACTATTAAACTAAGTGAGGAGAAAACGCAGGCAGTAGCAAATTTTCCAATACCCCGTGATAAAAAAGGTCTTCAACGTTTTCTTGGCTTGACTTCGTATTTTAGGAAATTTATCGAGGGATATGCAGTTATTGCTTAGCCGTTGTCAAACATGCTTAGGAAGGATTCAAAGTTTGAATTTAAAGAGTTACAGCAGTTGGCATTCGAACAGTTAAAAATGGCGTTAACCAGTGGACCAGTTTTTATGTTGTGTAAACCTAAATTGGCTACAGAAATTCATACAGATGCATCTAAGTTTGGGTTTAGGGCTGTATTATTGCAGAGAAACTCAGACGATCGCTTGTTGCATCCTGTAATGTACCTGAGTCGTAAAACAAAGCCTAGCGAGGAAAAGTATCACTCGTACGAACTCGAACTGCTTGCAGTCATAGGAGCTTTGACAAAATGGCGAGCTTATCACTTCGCCATGACGATAAAAAAGAAGGAGGTGCCGTTAAGAGTAGCACGATGGGCTATGTTTCTACAAGACTTTGATTACGAAATAGAGCACCGCTCAGGTACGAAAATGAGACGTATAGTTGCATTAAGCAGAACAACTTGTTTCGTTCTGACTGACAGTGTGATGCATCGGTTAAAGGAAGCGCAGTTAGCTGACGATTGGACAAAGGTAGTGAGAGATTTGCGAATCAGATTTTGTTCAAGGTTCCAGATCGAGAATTGATTGTAGTTCCGTCTCAAATGGAGACAGAGAAATTCCAAATTGCTCACAGAAAGGGAGATTTTCTGCAAAGGAAACGCAATGTTTGATAGAAAAGTCATATTTTATTCCAAAACTGAAGGAAAAAGTGGCTCGGATAGTCGGTAGTTGTGTCGAGTGCATTCTGGTAAATATAAAGTCTGGCAGACAAGAAGGATACCTAAGTGCGATAGATAAGGGTGATAAGCCATTAGTAACGTATCATATTGATCACGTGGGGCCGATGGAAATAACCAAGAAGAGATATAATCACATTTTAGTTATTGTCGATGGATTTTCAAAGTATGTCTGGTTATATCCAACTCGCAGTACAAGAGCCGAAGAAGTTATAACTTGTTTATAGCGGCAGGGTATTAATTTTGGTAACCCATATAGGATTGTGTCAGAAAGAGGTACGGCGTTTACAGCGAATCTTTTCAAAGATTACTGCGACAAGCATATGATATCGCATTTGCTGATAACCACAGGTGTTCCACGCGGTAACGGACAAGTCGAGCGAATGCACAAAATTGTAGTGCCCATGTTGACAAAACTAAGTTTAGAGACCCCATGTTCTTGGTACAAGCGCGTAGGTAGAGTGCAACAGCTAATTAACAATACAGAGCCGAGAAGTACAAAGATTACTCCGTTCAAAATCTTGACAGGTTTTGACATGCGTTGTTCAGAAAATCCGGAGCTCAAAGAGTTGGTGCAGCAGTCTCTTATAGATGGGTTGGAGGACGAACGTGAACGATTAAGAAAGCAAGCTAGGGAAAATATAAAGGTATTGCAAGATGAGAATAAACGAGCATTTGATTTGAATAGAAAGGTAGAAAAGCGATACAAGATAGACGACTTGGTTGCGATTAAGCGTACTCAGTATGGAGTAGGGTTGAAGTTGAAGGGAAAATATCTTGGTCCGTACAAAGTGATAAAGATACACAAACATGGCAGATATGACGTAGAGAAAGTAGGTGATGGAGAAGGTCCTTGTAAAACGTCTACGGTAGCAGAATTCATGAAAGAATTTGGGACGAATTCCATGTCAGGAGGGCCGAATGTGGGATTCGGGAAAGTTCCATTTCCGTTATTTCCGTTATTAAACGACGACAACAACAGAGAGCCAAAAAGCTATAAGAGAGAAAACGGTCAGAGCGTCCGCTCTGAGAGAAACCGATCAGAGAGTCAGTCGACGCCGATTTCTCGTAGGCTACACACGCAGGAGTGATTCGTAAATGTCTTAAGTTTACAAAAAAATTACATATGTACAGTATTATTAACTAAATAGCATTATAAGCTACAACTATCAAAATAATAATAAATAAACATTAAAATAATACAACGTCGTCTCAGAGTTGTTCATCACTGAAAACTGGAGACCACATTATTAAAATAATGAAATTGACGCTCTTAATTCGCGGGGTCACCCTAGATCTATTTTAGTCGATCAATCCTTAATTCCGAATCGCAATCGCTAAATCCAAAACAGTTTTAGGGTATCTCTCATATGTGAATATAAGAAGCTATTGTGTGCCAAACTTTCTAAATTTTCCCTATGAAAGTTGTTTACTTGATATTCAAGCCGCTTTACTATGGCTCTTATACTCTTGCTCGTGCCCCACATGTTGGGCGCCATTTAAATGTGTGGTGTACAGGCGGCGATTCTAGAATTCGGGCAACCGTACCCAAGAAGTTCATATGTACAATTTGGCTCGAGTGGCGCATTCTAGCTATGCTCTGGTCTAGCTCGTCGGATTGGTCTGGGTTCTTCTTACCAAACTGCACGGGTACGCAGACACACTTAATAATATTAATGCGCGGACAGAAATAATTATATAAAACAATCAAAATATCTAAATGAAAGCTGATCAAGTGCGCTGACACGCAAGCAAAAAGGAAAATGACTACCACGATTATTACGCTCCATTGAGGAAATAATGTGTTATGATCCCTCTTCTTTACTCTCCCTACCATGACAATCGCTGAAATATCAACGTCCCAATGTCCCAAAACAAAAGGTTCGGTAACCCTTTCAAAGCCTTTGTTCACAATCTAGCAAAACTACTTGACTGACCATATTAAATAAACTTTTATTGTTTCATTTCCAATTCAATATCTTCACTTCAATTTCAGGTCTTTTACTTTACTGAGCCAGAAGGGCCTTAAAGGGCCTTAAAGGGTGATGAGCCTTAAATCGGCAATGACCAAAGTGGTGGCGGCGGAGCCGGATGGGGGAATCATTTTTATATGTGAGATACCTTATTGTCTAGTACTTAGTAAGTGTCATCTGACATTATCAGGGTTCTTTAAAGATGTTCCTACTACTTATTTACATTACTCACGCAGCTTTTAGTTACCTGTACGTTGATCGTTGGGCCCAAGACGGCGTTGGGCCGATCATAGAGTGGATGGCTGTAGGTCTCTTTAATCGCGCTGTGTGTGAGAGCGACGTTGTTAGCACTATGCGCCGGCGGCCGATTAGTGGTGCGCTAGAGGATAACTCTGCTAACGGCGTTTGCTGGCTCCGGGTCATATGGCCAGACAGCTAACATGTGGCCGGGCTGTCGCTTTCCTGTTTAACCGCTGAATTCCACGAATTAGCTGTTGCGGTCGCACAGTGTTTGATTCTTATGTTATTATGGCTGGTACCCGCCTGCAATGGGGATCTATATTTTAGAATTAGCACTCCACTGACTATCTAACGATCTAGAAATTTTATTCACTTTATTCTTGGTCCATATTATATTATATATTATATACGTGGAACCGTCCGAATTCCTTCGCGCGTGGAGAAGCACGTTTGTTTTTTTTTTATTTAGATAACAAAAGGAACTTAATGTTGAGACGTCCGTTCGGCACTAGTACTTTCGACTCAATAATCGACTGATAAATTCTGCAGATTGTGCTCTCTGCTTTGTGCTATTCTTTGCTGGTGAACACGTGTGCGACAAAAAAAAAAATAGAGCAGGGTGTCTCGCTACATAGGCTTAAAAATCCTTTTAATAAGCTTTCCCTTATTTTAAATTTATATTACGGCCACTACACCTCAGATAATGGAACAAGACTTGTTCAAAGAGTCATTATCTGAAGACTTATGGTTGTTTCTTCTCTTGAATATCCTTTAAATGAAATACCCCATTAATTAATAAAAATATGGACTACGCTTCTTTAACACTTTGGCAGGGATAAATACTGGGGCTAACTTAGAGATAAACTTTTTTAGCGCATTGCTTTGAGTAAAATTCAAAGCGAAAACTTCTCCCACATTGAGTTGCACATTGCGACTGCGCAGGTTTTCGTCGTGAGATTTATTTATGTTCTGGTTGGCTTTTTGCCAACTGTAATGCATCTTGATTATTAATTCTTGTGTCGTCGCTTAGGAGGTCGAGTTTACGCAAAAGGCTTTAATCTTACCAGTTAAAGATCATGTTTTGTCCGAAAGCTTGGAAGTAGGGCGAGTATCCCGTGCTGCGGTGCACAGTAGCTCGTAACGCCCCACTTATGGCACTGAGATTCGCATCCCAATTGGAATGTTCGTTACCGATATAAGCGCGTATAGCTGCCAACACCGATCGATTCAACCTTTCACTAGCATTCGCTTGGGGGAATATATGGCCGTACAACGATGCGTTATGCCAAATTTGGTTAAGAAGGCTTCAAAGAAGGTCGACCTAAATTGGGAACCGTTATCTGTCAACAATACTTCTGGGACTTCCAAAGGTATAAAAGAGTGATTTTTCCAGGTACTCGCAAATTTTTGGGGCCGTAAACTTCTGTAGCGGGCTGAGAAAGTGGAATTTAGTATTGTGATCTATGACGATGAGTAAACCAATGTTTCCAGCTTTAGTTCTCGGGTATGGGCCTAGTAGATCTAAATAAAGTTTTTGAAAAGGCCTCTCAGACGTTAATGGTTTGCCCATCGGGGTTTCGAAACTATATTCGAGCTCTTCGTGGAACGACAAATGTCACAATTTGAGATGTGCGCTCGTATTTGGGTAACCATGCGTGGCCAAAATAAATATCTTTTTAGTTTCTCGACTGTTTTCGCTATGCCACAATAAGCTGAGCTGGGTGAATCGTGAGCTTGTTGCAAGATCTCTGAAACTTACGCCGGTCTTTTTATAGACGTACCCTTCTACGACTTTCAAGTCGGGTAGTTTAGCTTGGTTGACCCGAATGTGTTTTATCAAGTCTAATATTCTGGGTACTTAAAGTGGACCTACTGTAAATCGACAATGGGGCTAATTGACTCGAGTTCTTCCACTGTAGATTCATTTTGCCGCGATAAGGTGCAGCAACGACGTTTTCAGAACCTCGTCTATGTTTTATCGTAAGCGTGAACGCTTAAAGTTTCATGGACCATCTGGCTAATCTGCCAGACAAGTCATTTTGACGCATAAGCCATTGTAAGGATGCATGATCCGTGATAACAACGAAATCCTGACCTTCAATGTAAGCACAAATTCTTAATCCCTTTCATTCACTAACAGAATAGTTCCGTTGAGCTTTTGATAATTTTTCCGACATATCGGCAACTCAACCCCATCTCGTTCTTGGGTAAGCACACAACCAAGGCCGTATGTGCTTGCATCACATAACAAGATAAATTGTTTGGAAAAATCCGGAGTTATTAAAATTGGCTGCAGTTAAACTATTTTTTAGGGATTCAAAAGCTTGTGTAGCATTTTCATTCCAGGACAGAGACTTTTTGTTCTTTAACATTTCTGTGAGAGAAAAGCTAACGGTGGCATAATTCTCGACAAATCGCCTATACCAACAAGCTAAAACTAAGATCCGACGCAACTGTTTCACCGTTGATGGAATTGGAAACCTTCTAATGTCCAAAATCTTATCAGATCTGTCATTATGCTTCCTTGTCCGATTATAAATCCTAGATATTTTATCTCCCGCGTACAAAACTTTGATTTGCCGACATTGATAGTCAAATTTGCTTTCCGCAAACACAGAGCTATCTCCTGTAACAATACAATGTGCGAATTAAAGTCGTCCTACAGTATTAACAAGTCGTCTAAATAAACGAAAACCCTAGTACGAAGATGAGAAGGTATCACCTGGCCCATTAATCGACAAAGCGTTTGCGCTGCGTGGCATTGTCCGAAGGGCATCATTTTGTACTGATAAAGAGGTCGATTTGGTATCGTGAAGGCGGAATACTGACGTGACGTTTCATCGAGAGGTATTTGCCATTAGGCGTGTTTCATATCCAAGCCGGTTATAAAACTGGCTGGTGGCAAACGACTCAAGATGCCGTCGATGTCCGGTAAAGCATAAGCATCCCGTCTCGTTACCCTATTTACTTCGCGTGAATCCAAGCATAGCACACAATTGCTGCTCCAGTTGCTCGTAGACTCTTCAATGACGCCTAGCGCTATCATGTTATCTACTTCGGTAGCTGTTGAAACTGGCCAATGCCGTTGTTTTATAGGTACCGCTGACCCTACGTCAATAAAATATTTGACAAACTAGTTTGACCTAGCCCTTCTTTAGCGAAGGAAGGAAATATGTCAATTACTACCTTGAGACGCTTTAGCTTCTTGTGACAATATATGAAATTTGGGTACTTCTCTGTTGTATTCACATGTTCCTACGTCTAACTCTAACCTAATATGAAACGGAGTAAAGGAAAAATTCTGAAAGCATGCGTGTTGATTCTTTAGCTAACTTCTCATTCCCTCGAACAATCTTAATGGATGTGTCTACTTTGGAGTTTTCGACACATCCACTTGGCGGTTTCCCGAAGGGTTACACTATGGACATCTAGGCTTAAAAATGTCTTTTGCACCACACCCATAACAGAATATGATTCGAATCGGTGGCCTGGCTTGTCGCAATTCCAACAGATTGGATGAGCGGACCTTCTGTAATGCTAGTACTTCCTCTACGGGCTCTGACATTCCGGTTTGTGATTGGATTTCGCTGTCCGCTGTTAACTCAGTTATATACGATCGAAGCGTTCGGGGATTAAACGGTTTAATTTCTGCGTAAAACTGCTCGTGTTTACGAACTGCTCCTCGTAATTGAGACCTGCTCGAAATCTTTAGATGCAGCAACTCATCGTGGAGGATAGGCCTCTAATAAGTAAGTTGTTCTTCGGACATATTCTTTTGAAGCCTATCGGCCATATCTTCCAACTCGAATTGAAAGTCGTGGAATGGCTCGTTTTCTCCTTACCGCCGCTTCCTTATCTTTTCCCAAATGTCTAAATCCGTCTTCCCCTCGTCAAATCTTTTAAGAAATCCCTACAGAAGGTTTCCCAAGTAAAATTTTTGTTGCTGCGATGGAACTTCCAGTACCAATCACTCGCTTTTCCGTTCAAAATAAGATAGACATGATCACACAGGATTTGATAATCCCTGTTCAGGTTTTGTTCGGTCAATGCACGAACGCGATCAATGAATTTGATTCGAAAATTTTGTATAATGCTAAATGCTTTTTCCGGGGTAATTTGCGAAATAGACCCACTTCGGTTATTACTACCAGTAGACTGATTGTGTTCGGCTTCTAAGTCCAATAAATCTTGTCTATTTCTATTTCCTCTTATGGTTGTTGGTTCAGTTGGTTCTAAGCGAAGCGAAGCAAACTGTTTCTCAATGCACTCTTCTATGTTTTTGCTCAGGAAAGCGGTCAAGTTGTCAAGCATTTCTGCTTGCTGACTAGCTATCGCTGACTTAACGAAGTTCGCCATATCAACTTGTGAAATCATAGGAAGGTTGTTTTGTTGTCTTGGTTCGTCCAGGGTTTTTCGACCTGGTGCCAACTTGTTGTTTGAGTACGTCAAATTCATTGAGGTACAATCGGCTTCGCAAACTGGGCACTTGGGTGTAATTCGTACTACTTCCAAGATACAATTCTTATGGAACTTGTGTTTGCATGGGGCCTTGGCTATTAAGTGCGTCGCCGATAACACTTCGTTGCATCTTTCACAGAATGGATCCTGCTCTTGCAAGGCACTTAAATTTCCAGTACTATGCTGGAGCGGCATTTTTGTTTCTTATACGAATATCTGCCCCCAAACAAAAATTATTTGTAAATGGTTGTATTTCAAACTGTCATAAAATTGTAGGTGTTAATCACTTATAAAAAGCGAACTTAGCACGATAGATTTCCTGACACTTTCGACGAATAGAACTATTGAATAATTGTGTGAAAGGCGTACTGAATTACTGGACAAGGTCCGAAGTACTCCAGCACCTTGTTAATCCTTACCTATTCGAGAACACTCTTATCAAAGTATTATTATCATAATGAAATTGACGCTCTTAATTCGCGAGGTCACCCTAGATCTATTTGAGTCGATCAATCCTTAATTCCGAATTGCAATCGCTAAATCCAAAACAGTTTTAGGGTAGCTGTCATATGTGAGTATAAGAATCTATACGATATCTTGAGGTGAAAGATATGAAATTTAATTATGGATGGATTAAAAGGGCTATTTACTATGACTCTTATACTCTTGCTCGTGCCCCACATGTTGGGCGCCATTTAAATATGTGGTGTACCCAAGAAGCTCATATGTAAAATTTGGCTCGAGTGGCGCATTCTAGCTATGCTCTGGTCTAGCTCGTTGGATTGGTGTGGGTTCTTCTTACCAAGCTGCAAGAATACGCTGTAATACTTAATAATATTAATGCGCGGACAGAAATAATTATATAAAACAATCAAAATATCTAAATGATAGCTGATCAAGTGCGCCGACACGCAAGCTAAAACAAAAATGACTACCACGGTTATTACGCTCCATTGAGGGAATAAGGTGTTATGATCCCTCTTCTTTACCCTCCCTACCATGACAATCGCTGAAATATCAACGTTGTCCCAAAACAAAAGGTGTCGTAACCCTTTCAAAGACTTTGTTCACAATCTAGCAAAACTGCTTGACTGACCATATTAAAAAAACTTTTATCGTTTCATTTCCAATTCAGTATCTTCACTTTAATTGATAGAAGCTTACAACTAAGATCATGACGGCTAAGTTACTAATGTAGGTATTATACAACGTAAATCCCACAATTGACGTACATTCAGCTACCTTAAAATTATTTCTTCAGGTAAATCCGTTCGTCTAGCTTAGATCCTAAACAACTTCAGGTATTATACTATATATATACTACTATATACTTATACTATACTTTAATAAGCCAGAAGGGCCTTAATGTGCTAGGTGCTGAGCTTTAAATCGGCAATGACCAAAGTGGTGGCGGCGGAGCCGGATGGGGGAATCATTTTTGTACGTGAGATACCTTATTGTCTAATACTTAGTAAGTGTCATCTGACATTACCAGGGTTCTTTAAAGATGTTACTACTACCTATTTCCATTACTCACGCAGCTTTTAGTTACTCGTGCGTTGATCGTTGGGCCCAAGATGACGTAGACATTGCGTTGTAGCTGTTCAAACAAAATGTATATTACTGGCTCCTAAGCGTCAGCATAGCTTTCATTTCATTTTTTTTTTTGTTTTGTTTTAGTTTAAAGCAACGATTTATAAAGACGCCAGCTGATACTTTTTAGCGTCTGGAATTATTAAATGACCTATTCCTTTTATATTGATACCCGATCTATGGTATCACCATCCGAAGACACGCTGCCGCGCCTTCAGGGGTGGCCCTTGGCGGCTGGGAATGTCCTCTGATTTGGGCTGGGGGATGCAGCTAGGTAATCTCGCTCAGTGTGAGTGTGATTATAGGTCCAGCGGTAAGTCCAACAATCAGATATACGCGACGGATTGCACTGGTCTCGCTACCGATCATAGAGTGGATGGCTGTATGTCTCTTTAATCGCGCTGTGTGTGTAGAGCGACGTTGTTAGCACTATGCGCCGGCGGCCGAATAGTGGTGCGCTAGAGGATAACTCTGCTAACGGCGTTTGCTGGCTCCGGGTCATATGGCCAGACAGCTAACATGTGGCCGGGCTGTCGCTTCCCTGTTCAACCGCTGAATTCCACGAATAATCTGTTGCGGTCGCCCAGTGTTTAATGCTTATGCTATTCGGCTGGTACCCGCCTGCAATGACTATCTAACGATCTAGCTTAATACCAATAGAAATTTTATTCCGCACTTTATTCTTGGTTATATTTTATATTATATAATATATGTCGGAGATGGAGAAGTAATATTATCATTATTATGTTTTTAAATAACTAAGCAATGTTCAATAAATGATATTCGAACGATACTAGCTATCGATATTTTGTTAGTGTGACACAAGGTTGCTGAGAATCTAGTCGGCGAGCGAGAGAGACTCTCAGATGAGCATGGCCCAAGTGTTGTTGTAAAGAGAAGGAAGCACAAAAAGAAAAAGAAAAAAACGACGAGCAAAGCGCCGGTTAAAGAGGACGGAAAAAATGAGGTCCAGTCATTCTGTGCGTGGAAACCAAAAGACAACGACTTGGGACTTGCTGTGCTTTGGCGACGAATAAAAAGGAAAATGAATAAGGAAAACGAAGGACACGCTGTGCCATTGAATGCCAACCTTACTCAGATATCAGAAGTGGGATCGGCCTCGCCACCAGACCACTCTGGCAATCACTGGCGTGCACTTTTCGAGGCGCAGAACCGAAGTTTTATGGATCTAATTCAATCGATGCAGGCATCAGGAAAGGCTGTTGAAAAAGCAAAATTTTTAACCCTGCCAAAGTACAATCCCGATGCTGTGTGTGCAGATGCTGCGGCCTGGTGCAAAACGGTGGACATAATCATGGCTGAGAGTCCGATAGAAGGCAGCGCACTTACGATGGCACTCAGTGACTTCAAGGTGAAGCATCACAGTGGCTATCGCAGATCTGCTACACGGGAATCAAATGGCCTGAGTTTCGAGAGCTGTTTGTTCAGCGTTACGAGGGAATAGAGACGCCGGCAGCCATTTTGCTGAACATCTTCAACGGGAGCCCAAAGCCGAGCGAGTGCTTGTCTGTATACGGCAGCCGCTTAGTGACGTCACTGCTGTCTAAATGGAAAACAATGAATCTGGAGGAAATAGCGGTGTCCGTTGTGGTAGCCCACGTATCCAAAATAGACAACCGACTGCAGCGCTTGCTATTCACTACCAATATCAGAACACGCAGTGAATTGGAGCAGCAGTTGCGAGCGTATGCGTTTGGCAAACGGAACGACTACTATAGTGTGGATCAAAAGTTCGCGGGAAAGAATAAATAATAAGGTAGTTTTAAAAGGCATTGGCGAAAATTCAATATCATGTACGTTGCAAATCCTATCAACTGTTAAAATTTGTGAATACTCTTTAGAAATACTTTTTCATGTGGTAATGGATGAATGTTTGAAGCATGACGTGTTAATTGGCCGTGAAATTTTGAGTCAGGGCTTTGGTGTTTCGATAGATGCCAACAAATTCGAGGTATATAAGATCAATACTGTCAACACGCTGTCCGACATTGCTAAAGTGGATTTTGCAAAGCTTATAAATAACGATCCAGAATTGTGTGAGTCAGACAAGGTCAGACTAGTCGAAATATTGGAGCCATATGCACTCAGATTTATAAAGGGCATCCCAAATAGTCGAGTCACAACTGGGGAGCTGGAAATTCGTTTGATGGATGCGAATAAAACCGTAATGAGTCGTCGGTATAGGCTTAGCTCAGAAGAGAAAACGTTAGTGAGAGGCAAAATACAAGAGCTTCTAGAGAATGGTGTCATCCGTCCGAGCTGCTCTATATTTGCGAGTCCAATGCTGCTAGTAAAGAAGAAAAATTGTGATGATCGACTATGTGTGGATTATAGAGAACTGAATGCGAATACGATTGCGGATAAGTACCCTCTGCCTTTGATATCTGACCAGATCAACAGACTGCGTGGCAGTAAATTCATTTCGAGTTTAGACATGGCAAGCGGGTTTTATCAGGTACCCAAACATTCTGACTCGATAGGACGTACTGCATATGTAACAACTGAGGGTCAGTACGAGTTTCTTTCCATGCCATTTGGTTTGAAAAATGCATCTTCTGTCTTTCAACGAGCGATAACGCGAGCTTTAGGTGAACTGGCCTATTCATATGCCATAGTGTATATCGATGACGTTTTATATAAGGAAGATATAAGCTTTGGAAGCTTTGCCACCACCACAGTCAGTGACTCAACTAAGACAGTTCATAGGTTTGTCCTCTTACTTTCGGCAATTTGTTCCACGATTCTCCGAGCAAATGAAGCCACTGTATTTACTGACCTCTAAGAACAACCAGTTTGAATGGGAACCAAAACACGAACAAGTACGACAGAAAATCATTTCAACACTAGTGAGTGACTCCGTTCTGATAATCAATGATCCACAGTATCCTGTTGAGTTGCATACCGATGCTAGTTCGATAGGGTATGGTGCCATATTGATGCATAAGGTAAATGGCAAATCGAGGGTTATCGAATATTATAGCAAATGCACTACAGCGGAAGAATCAAAATACCACTCATATGAGTTGGAAAAGTTAGTCGTGTTTAATGCTGTAAAACACTTCCGCCATTACCTGCATGGCCGTCCTTTTGTGGTATACACTGATTGCAATTCTCTGAAAGATAGTCGACATAAGATTAAGTTATCGCCTAGGGTACATCGCTGGTGGGCATATCTACAATCATTTGATTTTAGCATAGAGTATAGAAAAGGGAATCATATGGCACATGTAGACTTTCTTTCGCGCAACCCCTTACCGGATGATAGACATTCAAATGTGGTACAGAATTAGGAATTGCGCGTGGACTAGCGGAAATAACGAATAATTGGCTCCTAGCAGAACAGCAGCGAGATCAAGAGTTACCTGAAGTAATTTTAAAAATGCAAAATAATAAATTGCAGGATGAGATTGCAAAGACATATGAGCTGCGAGCGGGTATGCTGTACAAGAAAATATAAAGAAATGGTCGAACCAGGTGTCTGCCTGTAATACCCAGGTCGTTAAGGTGGTCAGTCATCAATCACGTACACGAAGCTATAATGCATCTCGGCTGGGAAAAGACTTTAGATAAGGTGTATACTCAGTATTGGTTTAAGAGCATTTCAAAGTATGTGCGAAAGTTTGTGGAAAATTGCATCACATGCAAATTGACGAAACCTGCCACAGGCAAAGCACAAAAAGAATTGCATTCTATACCGAAGATCGACATACCATGGCATACGATACATATTGATATTAGCGGAAAACTGAGTGGCAAGACTGATCGCAAGGAATACATGATAGTGCAGATCGATGTTTTCACTAAATTCGTGTATTTTTATCACACTCTTAGCCTTGATACTGACAGTTGCATAGAGGCAGTAAAATCTGCCATATCTTTATTCGGGGTTCCAAATCGTATAATTGCTGATCAGGGTCGTAGTTTTACAAGTAATGACTTCCGACAGTTTTGCTCGACACAAAAGATTGATTTTCATTTGATAGCAACTGGCGCTAGTCGCGCGAACGGTCAGGTAGAGCGTGTTATGAGTACCATGAAAGCAATGTTGACGGCTGTAGAGACAAGTAATCGATCTTGACAATATGCAGTAAAACATGTTCAGTTGGCTTTAAATTGTACAACGAATCGAGTCACCAAGGCCAGTCCATTGGAGATGTTAATTGGAAAGGAGGCAAGACCTTTGGGTATGATACCTTTAGTGGAAGAAGAAAAAGTAGATGTAGAAGGTGTTAGAGCTTGAGCCCAACGAAACATGATAAGTAATGCTGAGTATGATAAACAGAGATTTGATAGAGATAAGGCCAAAATTGTGAGATTTGGCGTAGGCGACCATGTCTTGCTCAAGTGTGAAGAACGTCACCAAACGAAGTTGGATCCTAAGTTCAAAGGACCATTTTTGATAATTGAAGTTCTTGAAGGTGGTGACCGTTATATGTTAAAATCTTTATCTAGTAAGAGAACTTATAAGTATGCTCATGAACAGTCGCGGGCTATGCCAAGTGGGCTACGACCGCACCACGATGGTCAACCGATGGCACAAGTGTAGGCTAGTGAGAGTCGAACATGGCGTGCGGCGCGGTTGATGTCGCATGGCGGGGGTCAAGAGGGTCTAAAGAGAGACCATGACGCAAAGAGTGCGTGAGAGCGTTGTATTGAGACAGCAAGAGCCTTAGAACGTGGTATGAAATTGATGATATGATATAGAGAAATGTAAAAGAAATATGAAAGAGTGATGGTACGATGGTACAGTGGTACTAAAGAAGAAAAAAATGTTAAAGAGCAAGATAAAAAAAAAAAATTAAAAAAAAGATTAAAAAAAAAAAGGAGAGCGTGTGGCTCTAGTATGATGTAAGAATAGAGATAAAAATTTGAGTTAAAATTATCTATTGTTAAAAGAAATTGAGGAAAGAATGTAAAATTAAATGTTAAGTAACATGAGCAAGGCAGGAAGCTACTAAGTATTTGGTTGTTATTATGTACGGCACGACACACGAGGACGTGTGAGTGTCAGGAAGGCCGTGTCGGAGATGGAGAAGTAATATTATCCTTATTATGTTTGTAAATAACTAAGCAATGTTCAATAAATGATATTCGAACGATACTAGCTATCGATATTTTGTTAGTGTGACACAAGGTTGCTGAGAGCATAGTCGGAGAGCGAGAAAGACTCTCAGATGAGCATGGCCCAAGTGTTGTTGTAAAAAGAAGGAAGCACAAAAAGAAAAAGAAAAAAACGACGAGCAAAACGCCGGGTAAAGAAGACGGAAAAAATTAGGTCCAGTCATTCTGTGCGTGGAAACCAAAAGACAACGACTTGGGACTTGCTGTGCTTTGGCTACGAATAAAAAGGAAAATGAATAAGGAAAACGAAGGACACGATGTGCCATTGAATGCCAACCTTACTCCGATATATATATGTGGAACCGTCCGTATTCTTTCGCGCGTTGAGAAGCACGTTTTTTTTCTTTTTATTTAGATAAGAAAAGGAACTTAATGTTGAGACGTCCGTTCGGACGTTTAATAAGCTTTCCCCGATTTTAAATTAATAAAACGGCCACTACAGATCGTGGTAAATGATGTTATATTTTTAGATTTTCATCTAGTTCTATTTGCTGGAATCCAGACATTAGATAAAGACGAGAAAAATATTTTGCTCATTCTAATTGGTCTAGGATTTCTTCGATTCTTGGCAGTGGGTATTTGTCTGCTAAAAGTTTTTATTTATTTAGCGATAATCAACTACAACACGCCATTTTTTCTCCTTTGAGTTTGGTAGTTATTTCTTGGGTACTAATAGAAGTGGGCTATTATATTAATAAATAGATGGTTCAACAAAAGCATCTTTAATTAATTTTTCGAGGCTTTTCGGGCTTTTCCGTCCCTGCGCTTTTATAATTTTTGATGTTTACTGTGGTTTTGTCTGCTGGTCTTAGTTTTTGTTTATAAAAATTATTACTTGAAATTGCTTCTGTTTTTTAACCAAATATGTCACTGTATTAAGAAATAGATCTGTAAACTTGTTTTTAAATTTTTCAGGGAATTTCATTTTTGGGGTAGTAACATGGGTAGTCATTTTTGACTATTTGGAAATCGTGATCGAAAAGTAGATCAAATTGTAGCTTTTCCAATTGACGGTATTGTTCCGTGTCACATTCCTGTTATATTTGCTTCATACTCTTGATTGATATTTGAATCTATTTTATTATTCTTTAAAATTGAGACATTTTCTCCTATATCTACTAGCAGAGTTAATGTTATATTATTTTTTCAATTTTGTATTTTAATGAGACTTTTGAGGCTTAGATTTATATGTAAATATATATATATATATATATATATTTGTAATGTTGGTTGCTTAAGGGGGTTTGTTGTTGGGTTTTCCGAGTTACCTTGTGTAACTCGGATTTGGTTTTGTTGTCTGTATCCTCTGTTTGAGGCGCCTCGAGGATTGCCTCTGTTATTGTTGTATCTATTACCGTTATTTTTGTTATTTCTGTAGCCGCCTCTGATGCATGGTCGGCCTCTACAATTACTTCTGCCGCGACTTCCACAACAAGGAGAGTAATTTTGGTAATGAAGGACCGTATTAGTTTGTCCGGTTGCTTCTGTGCAACTATCGACAAATTTGGATATGGCATCATTCATGTTATTGAATTACCTTATCTATAGCAAAGTTCTTAGTAATGGCCTTTACTTCTTGTGTTTTGCCATATTTGGTGGCCAAATCTGAATAAAAGCCACTATTAATATAAGCACCAATTGAGCTTTTGTCAGTTGCTCAACCTCTTGAGTATAAGTGTTGGCAGTTTTGTTCTTTTCCTGTAGGTTTATGAGTTTGGCTGATTGTACCTCAACTGATTCTCCTTTTACTGTTCTTGATAATTTTACGATTATTTCGATGCGTGTTTTTTCATCGCTTATCAAGTTTCGTGCATGGCCTTTTCGTTTTGTCTTTCTTAGATTAATTGTCGTCACTTCATGAGCCATTGTAGTTGCTTTGTGTTCAGGTACGCTTTGATTGTTATCTGAATTAGAATTTTCTGACAATTCGGCTAGTGTAATAAATGCTTAAATTGTCAGGTTCTGTATATCACTTTCTTTTAATTCAGTTTTTTCTGTTTCTGTATTACTTTCAAGGGATTTTTTCTTTTCTAGTTCTGATTTAGTTTCTGTGTCAGATTTACTTTCTTCTTTTTCTTTAATGTCAGGCTGTTCAGCTGTTTCGATTGTTAAAGCTGTATTTAGTATAGTTGGAATCAATATATCCAAATTATACTTTGCTTACATCGTAACTAAATTTATTCTAAGTTTGGTTAAGACCTTCGAGACTTGTGACCAATGTTGATTGGTTAATCTTTCTCTATGGTCATATAATTATGTACTTGCTTCATTAAAAAATTTTACTAATATACTTGCATGTTTGTTCGCAGTACTTTGCTGGGTTTCTCTCTTTTGCGTTGGACATTTTTGTTATGTAAAATTTTGATTTTATTTCTGTGATATGGGTGACAATTTCATGCCACTCCATTTGTGTTATTATTTTATTTTGACAATATCATTTCTGTTTGGTTTGGTTATTCTTCATATACAGTGAGGATAGCTTGTAATGTATCCATATTTATTGTATCTTAAATTTTTATTTTGATTTTGTTTTTTAAATATTTTCAAGTTTGTTTATTTATTGTGTCTCAAATTTTTATTTGAATTCTGTTTTTTATATATTTTCAAGATTGTTTTCTCTATTTATGTATCTTCTTTTCATAATTTTATTGTGTTTTACATATATAGTGAGGACAAATTGAGCAACGCTTGTAATTGTTAAAATTAAAAGTAAAATCCACAGAGCTTGAATGTCCTCTGTGTGATCAACTATTTTTACGTTACTGACCACATTGGCCGTATTATCTTTTGTTTGGCTATCATCTGAGCCAAACCAACCCATTTTGAAATTTATATTATGTTCTTTGGATTAATTACAAATATATATTCTCTATAATTGTGATTTGCATTAATTTTCTTTAAACAATATTTTCATATATATTTTGAAATTTATATTATGTTCTTTGGACTAATTACAAATATATATTCTCTTGAATTGGGATTTGCATTAATTTTGCAAATGCCAGAAGAGAGAGCAAAACCAGTTCGCCAAGATAGGAAAATGCCTAAATCAGAGGCAATGGAGAAATGGGCCAGTGAGTTCGACAGGCAGGTAGATGTATTGAAACACAGGTAGACATTAGGGAAAACAACAGTAAAGTGTTTGGATTAAGGAAAATATGCTAGTATTTCTTTGGGAAGAAATATAAAAAGAAATACAATTCTTTAAAGAAAAGTTTGACAGCATCTTAACGTTTGATAGGGAAATTAAAAATTAAATAATTAAAAATTAGAAGAGCTAGCAGAACAGATTCAAGACAAGTGTCAACCAAAAATTAGGGGCTGCCATGTCAAAACAGAGGAGCTACCAATGCTCCCGAAAACTCAGGTACCCACCTTTTATGGGGTTTCCAAAGAGTGGGATCTCTTTGCCGAGTTGTTTACAGAGTTGGTTTAATCAAGAGACGATTTGAGTCCAGCTCTTAAATTGAACTATTTAAAAACGGTATTAAAAGGAAAAGCAAGATGCATGGTGTCGCATTTGCTAATAGGCTCCGGAGAAAATTATGAAAACAAAATGAAAATATTCTCCGAACAATTAAATAGGCTTATAGAGTCGCCAGTACTGAACAGAGATTCAGCAAAGCACGTTAAAGCTTTATTGTTTCAATTAATGAATCATTATCATTGACTAATAAATTTGAAAACGGTCTTACCAGGAGACGTTGATGGAATTTTTTGCATACATGATTATTCAAAATCATGTGAAAAAAACAAAAGAGTATTTATGGTAAAGGTAGAATGCTCTAGGCTCATTGAAGGATGAGGAGAAAAAACCGAAAGTCAATAAGGATTTTTCGGAAAATTGTCCAATTTGCAAAGTAGCAGGGCATTATGCACTACAATGCTTTAAATTTAAAGGCATGAGCCCAGTAGAAAGGGCAGAAGCCGCAAGAAAGTCACAATTACGTTTAAAGTGCTTAAAACATTCAAGTGCCAAGAGGTGCACGAGTACACGAGCACCACACAATTCTTCACTTCGATATAAGAAAAAAAGTGAACACTTGAGAAACTGAAAGGCAAGCGCTATTGGCGACAGCAATTGTCATGGTAAAATCAGCTACGGGGGAATACAAAAAATTATGGGCACTTATGATAGTGGGTCGCAAACGACAATCATATCTGAGGAGACAGTCCAGATACTAAAGTTACCTAGATAGAGGGCGACCACAAAATTAGTGGAGTATCCTCAACAGGGTCTTGTGTATTAAAATATAAAGTAGATGCAATAGTTTTGCCAAAACAGATGTAAGCGCTCCCAATAAAATCATTAAATGTTGATAAAATTAAATGGGAAAGCTATATATTAGCTGATTCGCAGTTTAACATAACAGGTCGAGTAGACATATTTATCGGAACTGACCTGTATACTCACATTTTGAAAAATGGAGTAGTAAAAATCGACGGGCTTCTCAGCCAGAACATAGAATTCGGATGGATAGTGTCTGGGTGCACGAAATCCAAAGGAGAGGAAAAAATAGTCGCCTCGGCCATTGAGGTTAAAGATTTGAAGACCATCAACACCACAAGCAATGGCACGGTTTCTGAACTTAGAGACGAGATTCAAAAGAAATACAAAGGTGAAGGAAAGTTAAAGCAATTTCTTAAAAGAGTATATGGACCTAGGGCATATGGTCGAGTCAAACGAAAAGGGGAAGTATTATTTACCTCATCAGGCAGAGTTAAGAGACTCTAGTCTCACAATCAAGTTCAGAGTAGTTTTCGATGCATCCGCAAAAACAGTATCTTCACTTTAATTTATAGAAGCTTACAACTAAGATCATGACGACTAAGTTACTAATGTAGGTATTATACAACGTAAATCCCACAATTGACGTACATTCAGCTACCTTAAAATTATTTCTTCATGTAAATCCGTTTGTCTAGCTTAGGTCTTAATCAATTTCAGGGCCTTAATGTGCTAGGTGCTGAGCTTTAAATCGGCAATGACCAAAGTGGTGGAGCCGGATGGGGGAATCATTTTTGTATGTGAGATACCTTATTGTCTAGTGTTATCTGACATTACCAGGTTTCTTTAAAAATGTTACTACTACCTATTTCCATTACTCACGCAGCTTTTAGTTACTCGTACGTTGATCGTTGGGCCCAAGATGACGTAGACATTGCGTTGTAGCTGTTCAAACAAAATTTATATTACTGGCTCCTAAGCGTCAGCATAGCTTTCATTTCATTTTTTTTTGTTTTGTTTTAGTTTTAAGCAACGATTTATAAAGACGCCAGCTGATACTTTTTAGCGTCTGGAATTATTAAATGACCATTCCTATCCCTTTTATATTGATACCCGATCTATGGTATCACCATCCGAAGACACGCTGCCACGTCTTTGGGGAAACAATCAGAAATGACTAATGTGGATGATCTCATGTCAGGAGCAGATGCAAGACTGCCAGAAGAATATAAAATAAATTTCTTTGGAGCTAGCGGAAGCTAGCCTTAATTTGAGAAAATGGATTGCAAATAAACAAGAGGTTATAGAACATCTAGAAAATACTGAGGAAAATAAAGTAATAGGAAAAAAAATGAGTCTATTAAAACATTGAGACTACAGTGGGAACCTTTGAAAGTCGAATTCAAATTTAGGGTCAATTGTGAGGGCTCAGAAAACATAAATAAAAGACAATGATCCATTAGGTTGGCTAGCCCCGGTTACAGTTTTTGGAAAATTATTCATGCACAAATTATGGTTAATAAATAAAGATTGGGATGAAAAACTAAGCAAGGAAGATGCAAATAAATTGTGAACAGTATAAAAAAAACTTAACATTATTAGAAGACATAAGAATCCCAAGGTGGTTACAAACCAGCATGAAGCTTGAAATACAGCTGCATGGATTCGCGGATGCATCAGAGACGCAGCAGTGATATATGCAAAAGTAGTATCAGTCACGATAATAGCCAGCAGGAGTAAAGTAAACCCAATAAAAAATAGAAAAACCAAACCGAAATTAGAATGATGCGCAGCCCATCTGTTAGCAAACTTAGTGGAAAGAATAAATGAGTCAATAACAATGGCAACACAATTATATGCATGGAGTGACTCTGTAATTACGTTAGCTTGGAAAATAAATAGTACAAATAACAACAAGTTCGTAAATAAATAAAAAATGCAAGAATGAATTAAGGTCATGTAAAATAAAAAGATAATCCAGCGGATGTGGCCTCAGGGGAGTTTGTCTAAGTAAATTAAGAGAGTTTCAAATTTGGTGGAAGGGGCCAGAATAGCTGTCAAAGTCTTAAGTTAATTGCCAATAAGAATAGATGGTCGCTGATATGATAATAGTCAATACAATATTATTAAACTTTGGAAATAGGGTTATACAAGATTTAATTCAAAGCTATTGTAAAATTAATCAAACAGTTTCCGTTTATTGGCATACGTCCTAAGACGTTGATGATATTTCTTCAAATGATGTGTCGTTCAATTATATGTTTGTTCTTAAGTCTAACATTAGAGTTTTGTATATAAGTCCCAGTCGCTGAGTACAGCGGCAGAGCGGGAGCATGTATATATGCATACACTTAAAGCATATACATTGATTGATACATTGATCGTAAGACAAAGGAATGGTATTCGGCAGAATATGCAGACGTTGCATATTCAGCGCTATGGTCACGCCATTTATGAGTGGACGATCATATTTCGAATGCACTTTGGGTTTCGATATGTTTAGCAATAAAGTGTCGCTAAATGGGTTATTGTTTATTTGATCTCATATACCCTTACATTGGTTGGGTATGTATTATATATACATATGTTGCTCATTCTACACCTCCCTTTTTTTTAAAATAACGTAATATTCTATATGTAGTTATTTAAAAATTATAGTTGTGTGAGGGAAAATTTTTTAAATCTAATTCTAAATAAGTAATTAATGAATATAATGAATTTAAAACAAAAAAAGTTTTTTGTTATTACATATATTTTTTTGAAAATAAAATTGAAGTTACAATAATTGAATAGGTTTTTTTTTCTTGAATATAATAATATATAATGAATATAAAATATGAATAAATGAATATTACCAATCAGAATTGTGTGTTTTTTTTATATTTAGGTATGTGATTATTTGGTGAAGTCTAGAATGAAGAAGCGCATACACTTGTTGTTCAACGGAGCGAAAGTCTATGTGTGCAGATATGTCTTGATGTACTTTCGTACATCAATATGGCGATCGGTTAAATTTTTGGGTATGCACCTGTACATATATATACATATTTACAGACACCAATATGGTGACCTTTTTTGGAGTCACTTTCTGTTTTATTTCTTTAAATTTCTGTCACTTTTTAAATGCCCTTATGGCCACGAACAATATTTTATTTGAGGGTTTTTTTTTTTGGATTTTTTAAATACAATTGCCCCTCGCTTTAACGGACAATGTGAAGCGAAAAAATATGTTCAGACACACAAATATGAATAAATCGGACTGGAGTTGCCGGAAATTTGGCAATGGACGAGTTGAGGCAGGTGCACTGCCTCTTATCTTGTTTGAATTTGTAGCTGTTCCTGGAAACATTTATTGCAGATCCACCAATGCTTGCTGGGGCGAACTGGATATGCTAGATGTTGAAGAAGTTTCCGGCTCGAAGGACCAAATGATTTTCTTAGTTATTTTAGAAAAAAACACGTTTGTTCGCTTGAAGGTTATTTTTTCTTCTGTTCTGTATTTTCAGAGTATTACATTGTATTAGAGTAAGTGAGGTGAATTTCATTTTCATGTGCAGGTTCTGGAGTTACATGGCGGTTGGATGGCGACTGCCGGATACACTTCTTGTGTGAACAATGGTTATTAAAAGAAGAATAGATTTTTTTTTATACCCTTGCAGAGGGTTTTATAACTTTGTCGTGAAATGTTTAACGCATAGAAGGAGACATCTCCGACCCCATAAAGTATATATATTCTTGATCAGTATCAACAGATGAGTTGATATAGCCATGTCCGTCTGTCTGTTTCTATGCGAACTAGTCTCTCAGTTTTAAAGCTATCTTTATGAAACTTTGCAGAATTCCCTCTTTCTGTTGCACGCAGTTCATATGTCAAAACCAGCTGGATCGGACCACTATATCATATAGGTGCCATAGGAACGATCGGTCGAAAAGTATGTTCTTGTATGAAAAACATTTTTGATTATAAATTTATCTTGACTAAACTTTTACTACGCTCCCCATATATGTGAAAAATCCTATTAAGATCGGACAACTATATCATATAGCTGCCATAGGAAAGATCGGTCGAAAATTAAGTTTTTGTATTGAAAATTTTTATGTTTTTTAAAATATCTTGACCAAACTCGGTACTTATTAGTTTTACTAAGCTCCCCAAATATATGCAAAATTCTATTTAGATCGGGCAACTATATTATATAGCTGCCATAGGAACGATCGGTCGAAAATTAATTTTTTTTATGGAAACTTTTTATGTTTTTCAAGATATCTTGACCAATTTCTGTATTTATTAGTTTTACTACGCTCCCCATATATATGCAAAATCCTATTAAGATCGGACAATTATATCATATAGCTGCCATAGGAAAGATCGGTCGAAAATTATGCTGTTGTATGGAATATTTTTGTTTTTCAAGATATCTTGACCAAACTCGGCATTTATTAGTTTTACTATGCTCCCTCCACTTATGCAAAATCTTATTCACATCGGGCTACTATATCATATAGCTGCCATAGGAACGATCGGTCGAAAATTAAGTTGTTGTACGGAAACCTGTTTTGTTTTTCATGATATCTTAACCATACTCGGCATTAACTATTTTCCCTGTGCTTCTTAGATACGGGCAAAGCACTATGAGCATTTTGAAAAGGTTTGTTCTGCAAGGGTATTAAATCTTCGGTGTGCTGAAGATAGCACTTCTTTCTCGTTTCTTTTTGTTTTTAACATGGTGGCCAACCATTCTTTTTTTTTTTTACTCAATAAACAATTTTAACCTATCCCTATGTACTGTTTGTTTTTTGTTCTTATTTTTCTTTATAACTAAGTTATCGTTAGGTTCTATTTCTATGACATTAAATGGTCCTATATATACTGGATCTAACTTATGCCCTGTTTCATTTCTTAACAGTACGTTATCTCCTATGTTTAATTCTATATTCTTTACTTTACTATCGTATATAAGTTTATTTTTTTGACCGTTTTGTTCAAGCATTATTCTAGCTCTTTTATATGCTATTTCCAATCTATATTTTGATTCTTTAACATAATCCTCTGATTATATAAAGGTTCGATGTGTTCATTAACACCTTGTTAATGTTTTGGTTTTTGCTAAAAATTAGTTCATATGGGCAGTAGTTGTGCGTTGTGGAAGGTGTTGTATTGAAACAATAAACAATATATTGTATCCAAGTATCCGAATCAGTTTTATCAACTGATATGTAAAAACGAATGAGTTCGTTGAATGTTCTATGGCTTCGCTCTATTATTCCCAAAGTCTGGTGGTAGTGTGCTGTTAAAGTTATATTTTTGATACCAAGGTATTTACATAAATCTTCTATAACTGAATTTTTGTATTCTGTTCCCATGTCCGTTATAACCGTCTTCATTGGACCATATTTCAGAATAAAATCTTCGAAAATAGCTTTTGCTACAGTTTTTGCACTTTTGTTTGGTATTGGTATGGCAATGTTAAATCGCATATCAGTGTGGCTGCGTATTCATTACCTTGCTCTGATTGTAGTGGACCGATCGTGTCTATTACTACTCTATCAAAGGCCATAATTGGTGTCTCTGTTAGTGTTAAAGGAGTTCGAGTGTGCGATGACACTTTCGATTTTTGACATTTTGGGCACTTTTTCACATAATTCGTGATATCACGCTTCATATTTTTCGAATAGTAATGGCGTTTTATTATGGAAATAGTTTTTGTTGTTCCCGTATGCCCTCCTTGAATTGGATTATCATGGAATGTAGACAGTATTTCTTCGATTTCTTTATTACTTTTTATTGTGGTCACCGGCTGGAGCAGCGCTACTCTTAGGTTTTTCAATTTCTTATTGCCCATTTCTTTAAAGGAATTTATTGAAACATATTCAAAGATTTCTTCGCAAGGTGCCATTTTGAGTTATTTGATACTATATATACCGGCTTCTTTTTCAAGCCTTTGGAAAAATTGATTTAAATCAAAGACTCCATTGGTATAGAGATCGACAACATCAAGTCTTGCAATAATCTTTTTCCCATGTTCTAAGAAACATTTGGCCAAATTTCTTAACATCATCAATTCCAATGATGTTATATATATTGGGCATCGAAGTGTCCGGTTGCTTTTGCAATTCGGATTTTGCTCCTGCGCAGGATTTATTCTGTCTACTTGAGCTTCTTGTAGTGACTTTTAGTACGTTAGCTGATATGTTTTTTAATTCTTTTATTGTGATGCATGATAATGCATCAGCAACGAAATTGTCTTTGCCCTTGAGATATTCTACAGTAAAGACATACTCTTCCAAGTCTAATATCATTCTTGTTAATTTTGAACTTGGATTTACCATTGAAAACAAATATATCAATGGTCTATGATCTGTTTTGATTTTGAAATGTTGACCATATATATATGGTCGAAAATGTGTTATTGCCCAGTATATTGCTGCCAACTCTTGTTCGGTTCTATTTGGGCAATTGTTTATCTCCATATGTTTGAGTTAAAACCGCTCCGCAGGCTAATTTACTGGCAGAGGTTATGATGCAAAATTCTTTGCTAAAATCTGAGTATTTTAGTAAAGTAGGTTTCATTAGAGCTTGTTTTAAGTAATCGAATGCATTTTGGCATTCAATTGTCCATTCGAAAGGAACATTCTTTTTACATAATCTGGTTATGTGCCGTGAATAGTCGGCGAAGTTTTTAATGAATCGTCTGTAGTAATTGCAGAATGCAACGAATCTTCTAGCGCTATCAGCGTCCGTAGGGACTGGGTATTTTTCAATGACATCATATTTTTTGTCATCTGGAAAAATACCTTGATCAATACATTTGTGACCTAGAAAAGTCCCTTCATGCATGAAGAATGTTCATTTTTCTGGATGTAGTTTCAGGTTGTGTTTTCTACACAGGTCAAAAACGTTTGATAAGTTTTTGATCAAGTAATTTCCAGAACAACCGATGTTTATTAAGTCATCCATATACAAGAATGCTTGTGAAGGGTCTAATCCCGAAAATGCTATTGTCATCATCCTTTGAAATAGAATCTGGCGCTATTTTTAATCCATATGGTAATCGTGTGAAACGATAAGAGCCACTGCTCGTTGAAAAAGACGTAATATTTCTAGATTGTTCTTTTAGTTCTATTTGGTGGGAACCGGACATTAAGTCCAAGCATGAAAAATATTTAGCTCTTCCTAAAGAATATCATCTATTCTTGGTAACGGAAATTTGTCTGAGAGTAGTTTTGTATGTATTTGACGATAGTCTTTAACTAATCGCCATCTCTTGGTATCGGATCCCGGTAATCCTTTTTCTGGAACGAGAAGTATTGGGCTGTTATATTCCGATACAGAGGGTTCTACAATTTTATCCGAGATGAGTTTTTCGACTTGTTTATTTACAGCTTCTTTATGAGTATGAGGAATTCTGTAATTTTTTATGACCTCTGGCTCAGTATCTTTAAGTCTCAATTCTTGTTTGTAAAAATTGTTAGTTGTTATTGATTCGGTTTCAAGTACGAATATGTCAGTATACTTGGTGCAGAGATCTTTTAGTTTTTTTTTAAATAACTGGGGAAAGTTCTTTTATAACTTTTTCATCACCATTTCCTGGCGATCTTTGCTAATTTCTTGGACTGTTTCATAATCACTTAGCTTTTCTATTTTAATGTCGTTAAGATTTACTATTTTTATTGAATTTGTTATATTTAAAATTCGGACAAATGTTTGTTGATTATTGGAAATAGTATTTCCAATGAATATTCCTTTACCAATTTCTTGACTCGGAATGAAAGTATTGTTTTCTGGCGAAACAATATTGATTTGACGGACTACTTCAGAACGAGCTGGAAGTATTGTGGCATTATTATCACAAGTGTGAATTATTGGTAGTTTTATTTGATAATTTAAATTATTTGGCCGAAGTATTAGATAATCACATGTTTGTGTGAAATCTAACTGGCAATTATATTTTTTAAATAAATCTATACCAATAATGCCATCGCTAGGTATTAGAAAATCTTGTCCGACTACATTCAAATAAATAAATAAATAAATTCGTGAGGAATGATATATTTTCCTGTAGATAATTCTACGAATACTAAACCTTTAGAAACTACTGAGCCTTCACCAATTCCAGATATTTGGGTTGATATGTTTGAATTTATATTTTCAAATATATCAACATTTTCTTTTAATAGAGATATGTCTGCACCAGTATCTAGCGATAGCGTAAATGCTTAGCCTGTTTTTTCATTATTTATTTTAATAAAAATTCTGAGGTTTAGATTTACTGTGTGTACTTTTGTATTTCTTTGTGTATATCTTAAGGGGCTTGCTGGTTTTCTGAGTTAGCCTGAGTAACTCGAGCATTGTTATTACCTTGATTATTGCCATTATTGTGGTTGTTGCCTCGGTTGGAATTATTCCTTCCTCGGTTACGACCACGGGCATTACCTCTATAAGGTCTTCTGTTGTTGGAGTTATAATTTTGGTAATTTGGGTTAGAATTACCACGACCATTTGGTTTACCTCTATGGGTGTAATGGTGATTATTACCTCTACCTCTGCTGCTGTGATACAATACAGTACTGGCATTTCCTGCAATGGATATATTTACCCATGACGTCATTGAAAGTGACGAAGTTTCCTGCTTCCAAGATAATACGGAGTTTATCATGCTCGCAGTTTTTAATCGTAGCAGAAATTTATTCTTTTGTAGAGAATTTTCTGCATTGTCAGGGTCTAAGCCATCATCAATATATGCTGTTTCGAGTTGCTTTCGCAAGTTGTCGTTTTCAACGGTATATTGTGATGCTGTTTTACCTTTTTGTTTAATGTTAAGCAGTTTCGCTCTTAATACGTCAGGTGATTCACCTCTGACGTTACCCTTTAGATTAGTTATTATGGCAGAGATTGTAGTTTCATCTTTGTCCTTGTACAAGATTGGGCCAGTTATCTTTGATTTCATAGCTTAGCTGTTAGGAACCGATTGATTTCATAGCTTAGCTGTTAGGAACCGATTGAGTGACAGTTTTTTACCGTCAAATTCAGGAATAAAGGATGACACTTGTTTCACATATTCCCTATCCAAGGCTACTTTTTGTGCCATTTTGTCAGTTTCTTCGATCGTTTCTGTATCGCTGTTGATTTCTGTGTCTATTAGTGGTTTAGACTCATCTAAGTCGTTAAGCTGGGTTTCATTAAAATCAGCCAATAGAGTTAAATCTTCTGGAACATTTATTTCAATGTTCTGTCTAATACCGATAGCTTTCAATCTTGTTGATGTCGCTTGTCACTTTCGACATGTTTCACAATGTATATTGCAATGTTTGTTCATATCAATGGCGTCATTGAAAGTGTAAAATTAATCAATCTTTGTTTGACGCAATCTCATTATTCATTATTATTAATTTATTTTAATTATTTTTTTTATTGCCGCGGTTGCCATGTAAAATTATTTAAACAGTTTCACTTTTATGGATCGTTTATTAACATACGTCCTAAAACGTTGATGATATTTCTTCGACAGATGTGTCGTTCAATTATATTTTTATTTTTAAGTCTAAGAGAGTTTTGTATATAAGTCTCAGTCGCTGAGTACAGCGGCAGAGCGGGAGCATGTATATATGCATACACTTAAAGCATATACATTGAGCATATATATATCGTTAGACAAAGGAATGGTATTCGGCAGATTATGCAGACGTTGCATATTGTGCGCTATGGCCACTTATGAGTGGACGATAATATTTCGAATGCACTTTGGGTTGTGATATGTTTAGCAACAAAGTGTCGCTATATGGGTTATTGTTTATTTGATCTCATATACCCTAACATTGGTTGGGTATGTATTATATATATGTTGCTCATGCTACAGAGTTCTTGAATGGTTATTCTTGATAACGCATCCGCTACATGATTACCCTTAAGATACTCTACTGTAAACACATACTCTTCTAAATCAAGACTTATTCTGGTTAATTTTGATGTGGGATTAACCATTGAAAATTCGTAAGTTAAAGGTCTGTGGTCTGTTTTGACTGTGAAATGTCTACCATATACATATGGCTTGAAGTGATTAATTGCCCAATGAATTGCTGATAGCTCTTGTTATGTGCTTTACTTATTACTTTCACCTTTAGTGAAAATGCGAAATGCATAGACTAATGTTGAAGAAGCAGTTTAAACTGCTCCACATGCCTCTTTGCTAGCATCAGTGATTACGCAATATTCTTTTTGGGTATTGCGGTAAAGATGGATTCATTAATGCCGTGTTAAGGTTTTCAATGGCATGCTGGCAACATTTTTATAATAGTTACAAAATGCAACAAATCTTATAGTGCTGTCTGCGTCCGTAGGGACTGAGTATTTCCTAATAACATCATATGCTTTTCAGAACAACCAATGACAATTAAGTCATCCATGTATAGAAATGCATGAGATGGTCCAAGACCACTGAATGCGATTGTCATCATTCTTTGAGAGGAATTAGGCGCTATTTTTAAACTGTAAGGTGTAAGGAAGATACTGGCCGAGGTACAACTCTCAGTCTTACCAGGACCAGCAATCTACAAGACATTTGTTAGTTTGCTGGGATAGAGGGTCTAGAGGGGGAGGAAGTGCTTCAATCAAACTATGACTCCTACTACTTGCATAGGATAGGGAAGGAGATGCATACCCACGACCTGATACATAACTACACGGCCGGGATTGCTCACGCAATCGGCGGGCTAAGCCCTGATTCACACATGCACGGCCGGGATTGCTCACGCGATCGGCAAACTAACCAATTCACACACCCACACGACCGGGATTGTTCACGAGATCGAAAAACTAACCCAATACGCCCACATGCTCACGCGATCGGCGGGCTAAGCCCTGATTCACACATGCACGGCCGGGATTGCTCACGCGATCGGCAAACTAAGTCCTGTTTCACACATACACGGCCGGGTTGGTGATGAGAAGAGGTTATGCTAAATAACCAGAGCACGGAATTCGTTCGTTTTCGATTAATACTAACTTCGGGGTCCGAAGTGCTTATTTCATATATTCATATTCAGTTATTGTTTACTATCTTACACGATTTCCCTAAGTTAAAGCCCTGCCGCACTGCTCGGAACCCTAGCGCTCCTCTGCGCACACTATGTCTCTTTCCTCTCTGCCTTCTGTTGCACACGTCAACTTTGATAAATTAAATTCAAACCTAAATTTCGCCCTCGCTGGTTACATGGCTTCTTGCCCTTAATTTACTATTTATTACTATAAAGAATTAATGCTTATAAACTAACAATACTATAAATATGAATTGTGGGGTGGCTACCATAGTGACCGCCTCACACCCCCGAACTTCGACGACGATACCATCGCTTCCCAGGCGGCGTTTATGGCGACGATTTCTGGGTCCATCCGTAAATTGGACTTATTATTTAATCCTTTACTAAGTTGTAAGTACCCTATCCTCACAATGCGGCTCATATTCTACTCTAGCTATTCTTAACTTATTCTTCGGTTATTCCGCTAGGTCTGCTGCACAAGCTCTTCCATGTCCATAAGGGTCTGGTACCTCTCCGTCGTCGGTCATCTCTTGGTAAAACGGCTTCAGCTGCGAGATTTTGGCCACCCTCTTCTTCCGTTCGCCTGGCCTTACTAGGCGCACAATGTTAGGAGACACGAACTTGATGACCCAATAGGGGCCATCGAATTTGGTGCTGCCGCAATAGGACTATCGAGTCCAACGAAGGCCGCCACTCTCGCCTCCGCAGGTTGTAATGGTCTTTTGATGCACGCTGGAGGTTGCTGTGAACGATATCAAAGATTTCTTTTAACCTATCCGCCTACGTCCTACGGTCGAGCGCACTAGTTGCGGACCTCGGAGTTAACTGATCGTAAAGGGCTGCGGGCAGCCGCAGCTCCATCCCCTGCATCAGGAAAGCGGGACTGAATCCCGTCGAGTCCGCCACACTTGTGTTGACCGCTAGCGATATTTCCGGCAGTAGCTCGTCCCACGAACTCTGATGGCCTTCGATAAATTGCGCTATCATGGTCTTCACGGTCCTGTTGGTCCTCTCGGTAGGATTCTCTTGTGGACACTACGGGGCGGTATACTGGACATCTACGCCCAGCGATTCCAGAAAAGCGTTGAAACTACGGCTTGTAAATTGTACCCCGTTGTCCCACACGAACTTCTTGGGCACCCCGAACCTACTCAAAGTTCTCTCTCGGAACGCTGTTTGCAAATAGGACGCCGTGGCTCTCCTGAGAGGGACCAGTTCCACCCACTTCGAGAAAGCATAATGGAACACCAGTAGCATTGTGTTGCCATGTCTCGACCGTGGGAGGGGTCCGCGCAGAGCACTGCAATCGGCTCGTTACCTGTCTCGACAGAATGCGGCCAGCCGGTTTGAGTTGCTCGCTCTTGAACTTCTGGCAGACTTCGCAGCATTTCACGTAGTTGGCGGCGCCACGGAACATCCCCGGCCAGTAGTATCTCTGGGCCAAACTCTCTGTCGCTGACCACTAGCCACACATAGCTTTCAGGGAATGAAGTCCTCATCGTCCGTCCGGTGGCCCAAGTGCCTGTATGACTGCCCATTCCCTTTTACGTAGTCCGGGAACTTGGCTGGCTCATCGGCAATCCTAGCATCCACGCATACTCTCGACCCATTTGCAGGGTAGCTCGGCCACCACTGCTTGCTGACAGGTCTCTAGAGGATGCCTTGATAGTGCATCGGCCACGACAGCTGAACTGATCTTCCCTCGACGGTAGTGGACGTCAAATTGGAACTGTTGCAGTTCCAGTGCCCATCGCGCGATTCTTCCTGATAAGCTCTCGATCGAGTTGAGCTATTTGAGGGCCAGATGGTCCGTTATCACGTCGAACCGGTACCCCTCCAGGTAGCAACGCAGCTTCCGGACTCTCTCCGCTTCGGCTTTCAGCAACTTCCAGCTCGCGTACGCTATCACCCGCTCCCGTCCCTCTATCGTCTCCGCCAGCACTGCACCGAGGCCATACTCACTCGGGTCAGTCTGCAGAACGAATTCGGCGGAAAAGTCAAGACAAGCCAACACAGGGGCAGTCGTCAAACTATCCTTCATATGACGAAGTGCCTCCTCTTGTTCTTCATCCCAAGCCCAGTTCCGCCCCTTCTTTAGGAGCGCCGTCAGCGGCTGTACCTCAGTCGCAAAGTTGGGAACGAAACGCCTGTACCACGACGCCATCCCGAGACACTGCTGCAATTCCTTACAGTTTGTCGGGGCCCTCAGGTTACGTATCGCCTCCAACTTCTCTGGATCGGTCCGTATTCCTTCCCCACAAATGACATGTCCCAGATAGACCAACCTCTCTCTGAAGAAGGTGCACTTCTTCCTATTCAGCCTGAGATTGGCATCAGCCAGCATTGGAAAAGACCTTTTCCAGGACTGTGAACGCCGTGCACTCTCGACTATCGGCTACCATCGGTATCTGCCAGTCGTGCTTCAAATCCAGAGTGGAAATGAACCGGTCGTGACGCAACCGCTCAAGGATATGATTAGTCCTGGGGACAGAATAAGCATCCGGGATGGAATGCGCGTTGAGTTGCCGGTAGTCGATGCACATGCGCCACTCGCTAGTCTACTTTTTGACTAAGACGATTGGGGCGCTGTGCGAACTACGCGACGGTTCGATGGCACCTGCCAGGATCAGCTCCTCCACCTGTTCGTCAATCACCCTCTGCATGGCCGGATTCTTCGAGGAACTCCTTCAGTTCCGGATTCAGATCCGCTGGCCACTCTGCCTCTTCGATGTTGCACTCCCCTTGCGTATCGCCTCCTCCAGGCATCACGCCGTCTCAAGGTGAAGCTCCATGATCGCTCGACTCTGGTAGTCGCTCCGGACTAATCCATCCTTTCCCTGGCACATTTCCGCCGTGCCGCCTCTTGGGCTCTTCAAGCTCTCGATCCGATCCCGGCCTCACTTCCTAATTCATGTCTTTTTCCATCGGTTGCCGAGCATGTGCTCCCTTTCCATGACCTGGCAGGCCTTCCTTCGGTTCCCTCTTGGTATCGTCCCTCTGTTGGCGAGCAGGTGCTCCCCTTTCATGACCTGGGAGGCCTTCGTTCGGCTCTTCGCTCGTATCCTTTTCCTGACGCGTGAGACGTTCTTTCGGCTTTTCCCTTGTCCCGGGCCGCGCGACCGGTTCCGTCACCGTCTCTAGGACCAGCTCTGCCTTGCCGCAGCGAATTGTAGTGCCCATTGCATCCAAGAAAGCCATTCCCAGGATAACGTGGTCTAACATCGAGGGCATGATGAGCATCGACATGCCGATCACCTTTCCCGCTAGGCCGACGTCCAACCACAATCCCTTCCCTACTTCGAGCGTGGACCCATCTGCCAGACGAATGCGCGTCTGCACGTCCTCCGCTCTTCCTCGAATCGCCCACTTGCGTACGCACTCTTCACTCATGAAGCTGCTTCGCTCGCCAGTCTCCACCGTAGCGACGATTCGCCACCGTCCAACTTTAGTTGGTGTCCTGTAACCTGGTCACGTGTGTATCGGCGCCGACCCAATCCTGGCCTGGGTGACGCCGTTGCCCGTTTCCCGACTCCGTGCGGTGACAACAATCCTGGCTACTTCTGCCCCGGTTCCCACATCCCCAACAGAACACGATGTGTGCGTTGGGACAATCCCTTGCGAAGTGCCCCTCCTGTGCGCACCTACGACATGCTCGTCGCGGATCGTACCCGGATCTGGCCTCTTGGCTCATCCTCTGATGGGCAACCTCCGCAGGGGCCACTGCTGGCGGGGTGGACAACCTTCTATCCATAACGGTATCCGAGTAGAACGGAATGGATTAAGGTGTCCCCCCGTGGGCTGTACTGTCCTCCCCTATTCTGCGCTACTCGAATTCATGACCACTTAGCTCGCTGACTGCCTTCCCGAGTGTTTCGCCCTCTGCCTCATAACCGTCTCATATTCCACGGCCATCTGCGTAAGCTGGGACAAGCTGGAGAAATCTTGCCATCGCACGTAGAGCTTGTATTCGGGGGCGGCATTCTCGTAGATCCGGTGCAACTCCTGCGCCGGCTCGTATCTGGCGTCGTGCATTAGGTAGAATACCTATCAGGTATTCTTTGAATTCCTCCCCCACGCGCTGACGACAAGACCGGATTTCGTCCTCAAGCCTCTCGAAATAGCGTGAAGGCAGGAAGAACTCCAAGAAACCCCTCCTAAACACTGACCATGGCACATCCCTGAGTCCACCACTCATACGGTCGAGGGAAATTCCATATGTGATGGCCCGCTCCTCTAGGTCCTCCAAGAACCCAAGGGGGTCGGAGCGGCCATCATACCTCATGCCCCTCTTCCGGACTTATTCTGGGACGTTTACGAGGGGCCTGCCATCCGACTGCGAATACATTTCTTATTCTTTTAAATTTTGATCATCCCTCACTTTTGTCTATGTTCCTTATTATTTACTTTTCTTATATTTCCCCTTTTATTTTCCTTTTATTTTCTCTTTTTATTTTCACAAAATAAAAGTATTAAAAAAAAAGTAATTCACTTGATGCTCTTTTAACTTTTAGTCCTCGGCTATTTAACTCGTATTGTACTTGTCTGTATTTGTTGTTCACTCTATTTTATTTCTTATTAAACGCACCCGTTCTCATTGCTTTTGCCAACTGTACTGACGAATTCAACTTTTCACCGCGCGTGAGTCGAACTCGTCCCACTGTACAGCCACTGCCGCGACGCCTTAACGGCCCTTCTACGCCGAAGTCGACTGCGCCGTGGTTTGTGCACACGTGTGCAAGCGTGGTCTCGATGTCGCCCGGCTGGCGCGCGTGCTGTACCCTTTTCGGCCGTCCGTTATCTTTCCGTTCTTTTTTTGTGATCGATTCATTGTTCATTTTTTTTATCGTTTGACAGAGGGAATGAAAATGCCCTCATTAGGGTATGCCTGACTAACTAATACCCTAGATCTGCAATTTCAACCAAGTGTGACGAATAATTGTTCCCTACTACTCTGCTAGGGTAGATACTCTCTAGGGTATGCCCGACTAAAAATACTCTTTTGAAAACACTTATTTGGGCATACTTGCGGGGCTTTAATCCGCAAACATGCCACGCCCTGAAAGGCCTCCTCGTCCCTGCTCGGGCGCCACTTGTAAGGAAGCTACGTGCCGGGGTACAACTCTCAGTCTTACCAGGACCAGCAATCTACAAGACATTTGTTAGTTTGCTGGGATGGAGGGTCTAGAGAGGGAGGAACTGCTTCAAACAAACTATGACTCCTACTACTTTCATAGGATAGGAAAGGATATGAATGCACACGACCTGATATACAAGTACTCGGCGGGGATTGCTCACGTGGTCAGCAGACTAAGCCTTAACCCACACACACACGACCGGGATTGCTCACGCAATCGGCGGGCTAAGCCCTGATTCACACATGCACAGCCGGGATTGCTCACGCGATCGGCAAACTAACCAATTCACACTCCCACACGACCGGGATTGTTCACGAGATCGAAAAACTAACCCAATACGCCCACATGCACACGACCGGGATTGCTCACGCGATCGGCGGGCTAAGCCCTGATTCACACATGCACGGCCGGGATTGCTCACGCGATCGGCAAACTAAGTCCTGTTTCACGCATACACGGCCGGGTTGGTGATGAGAAGAGGTTATGCTAAATAACCAGAGCTCGGGGTCCGAAGTTAGTATTAATCGAAAACGAACGAATTCCTTGCTTATTTCATATATTCATATTCACTTATTGTTTACTATCTTACACGATTTCCCTAAGTTAAAGCCCTGCCGCACTGCTCGGAGCCCTAGCGCTCCTCTGCGCACACTATGTCTCTTTCCTCTCTGCCTTCTGTTGCACACGTCCACTTTGATAAATTAAATTCAAACCTAAATTTCGCCCTCGCTGGTTACATGGCTTCTTGCCCTTAATTTACTATTTATTACTATAAAGAATTAATGCTTATAAACTAACAATACTATAAATATGAATTGTGGGGTGGCTACCATAGTGACCGCCTCACACCCCCGAACTTCGACGACGATACCATCGCTTCCCCGGCGGCGTTTATGGCGACGATTTCTGGGTCCATCCGTAAATTGGACTTATTATTTAATCCTTTACTAAGTTGTAAGTACCCTATCCTCACAATGCGGCTCATATTCTACTCTAGCTATTCTTAACTTATTCTTCGGTTATTCCGCTAGGTCTGCTGCACAAGCTCTTCCATGTCCATAAGGGTCTGGTACCTCTCCGTCGTCGGTCATCTCTTGGTAAAACGGCTTCAGCTGCGAGATTTTGGCCACCCTCTTCTTCCGTTCGCCTGGCCTTACTAGGCGCACAATGTTAGGAGACACGAACTTGATGACCCAATAGGGGCCATCGAATTTGGTGCTGCCGCAATAGGACTATCGAGTCCAACGAAGGCCGCCACTCTCGCCTCCGCAGGTTGTAATGGTCTTTTGATGCACGCTGGAGGTTGCTGTGAACGATATCAAAGATTTCTTTTAACCTATCCGCCTACGTCCTACGGTCGAGCGCACTAGTTGCGGACCTCGGAGTTAACTGATCGTAAAGGGCTGCGGGCAGCCGCAGCTCCATCCCCTGCATCAGGAAAGCGGGACTGAATCCCGTCGAGTCCGCCACACTTGTGTTGACCGCTAGCGATATTTCCGGCAGTAGCTCGTCCCACGAACTCTGATGGCCTTCGATAAATTGCGCTATCATGGTCTTCACGGTCCTGTTGGTCCTCTCGGTAGGATTCTCTTGTGGACACTACGGGGCGGTATACTGGACCTCTACGCCCAGCGATTCCAGAAAAGCGTTGAAACTACGGCTTGTAAATTGTACCCCGTTGTCCCACACGAACTTCTTGGGCACCCCGAACCTACTCAAAGTTCTCTCTCGGAACGCTGTTTGCAAATGGGACGCCGTGGCTCTCCTGAGAGGGACCAGTTCCACCCACTTCGAGAAAGCATAATGGAACACCAGTAGCATTGTGTTGCCATGTCTCGACCGTGGGAGGGGTCCGCGCAGAGCACTGCAATCGGCTCGTTACCTGTCTCGACAGAATGCGGCCAGCCGGTTTGAGTTGCTCGCTCTTGAACTTCTGGCAGACTTCGCAGCATTTCACGTACTTGGCGGCGCCACGGAACATCCCCGGCCAGTAGTATCTCTGGGCCAAACTCGACACGGTTTTCTTCACGCCTTGATGCCTGGATGTGGGAGCATCGTGACATTCTTGCAGTACTCTCTGTCGCTGACCACTAGCCACACATAGCTTTCAGGGAATGAAGTCCTCATCGTCCGTCCGGTGGCCCAAGTGCCTGTATGACTGCCCATTCCCTTTTACGTAGTCCGGGAACTTGGCTGGCTCTCCGTAATCCTAGCACGCATACTCGCGACCTATTTGCAGGGGGCCTCGGCCACCACTGCTTGCTGACAGGTCTCTAGAGGATGCTTTGATAGTGCATCGGCCACGACATTTAGCTTCCCCCGACGATAGTGGACGTCAAATTGGAACTGTTGCAGTTCCAATGACCATCGCGCGATTCTTCCTGATGGGCTCTCGATCGAGTTGAGCCATTTGAGTGCCAGATGGTCCGTTTTTACGTCGAACCGGTACCCCTCTAGGTAGCAACGCAGCTTTCGGATCGACCACACAATTGCCAGACACTCTTTCTCGGTAGCGGAATAGTTCACTTCTGCTTTTAGTAACTTCCGGCTCGCGTATGCTATCACTCGCTCCTATTCCTCAATCGTCTCTGTTAGCACTGCGCCGAGGCCATACTCACTCGCGTCAGTCTGCAGAACGAATTTGGCGGAAAAGTCCGGACAAGCCAACACCGGGGCAGTCGTCAAGCTATCTTTCAATTGAAGCAATGCATCCCTCTGTTCTTGATCCCATGCCCATCTCCGCCCCTTCTTTAAGAGCGCTGTGAGCGGCTGTACCTGAGTCGCGAAGTTGGGAACGAAGCGCCTGTGCCATGACGCCATCCCAAGACACTGCCGCAATTCCTTACAATTTATCGGGGCCCCCTCAGGTTACGTATCGCCTTCACCTTCTCTGAATCGGTACGTATTCGTTCCCCGCAAATGACATGTCCCAGATAGACCAACCTCTCCCTGAAAAAGCTGCACTTCTTCCCGTTCAACCTGAGATTGGCCGCCCTTAACCGGCGAAACACCTCTCTCAAATTCTCTATATGCTGCTCTTTCGTCGCTCCTATTAATCCGATATCGTTTTGCACATGAACAGGCCAAACCCTTTAATAATGTCATCCAACTGCTTACTCGAAAGAGTGTGCGTGTGCACAAGTAGCAAGTCGAAAAAATTGAACATTTTCAATGTTTGGTCTTTTCTTAAATTATTCGACAAGCCGACGAAGAATTACCCTTGCAGAAATACGACTTAGTTTTTTTTTAATTTTAAGCATTATTGAACCCCACAGTTAACAAAAAAATTAAAATATAATATATAAATATATCATTTAGGTCATTTAAGTTTTAAATAAATATAAATATATCAGATTCTTCTCATTATGCCTGACTGGACGAAGAAATACATGATAGAGCATTTGAATGTGTGTGCTACAGGCACAAAGGGCACATAATTGAAGAAAAAATCTCTGCCTCGCGACAAACGCCGCGATCTACTTGTGCGCACATCCACACAACACAAACATATGTATGTTTGTAGATCTCGGGGTTTTTGAGAAGCTATGCAGGGAGAAGGAGATGCACACAAGTGCGCAAATCAATAAGTGTGAGCGAGGCGCACTCTGCACACGCATATACACATATGTATGTATTTGGGCTGAAAAGATTTAATACTAACATACATACATATATTACGAAACAGCATCAGCCGCAGCAACGTTGTGCGCTGAGCGGGATGCGGCTTCATACTGAACGTTCGGCTGTCGAGGCCGGCGTTCGGCTGCCACTCTCAGCAGTCTTACTTTGTCTGGGCACACTAAAATGGTCGCAGACACCCATGGGGCTTAGTCGTTGACGATTTATCGGTATCCGGTTATTCCGACGTTTGACAAGTCTATGCATTGTATGGTTAGTGATACTGGTTAACTTCGGGGTCCGAAGTTAGTATTAATCGAATACGAACGAATTCCTTGCTTATTTCATATATTCATATTCACTTACTGTTTACTATCTTACACGATTTCCCTAAGTTAAAGCCCTGCCGCACTGTTCGGAGCCATAGCGCTCCTCTGCGCACACTAAGTCCCTTTCCTCTCTGCCTTCTGTTGCACACGTCCACTTACTTTGATACTCGCACCAAAAAAGCCATGCGCTTGCCTCGGCTGCGCAACTTCGCAGCGAGCTTTCGCACCTTCGCCTCGGAGCTTTCGCTCTTCGCCGCCGAATTGAAGCTGCGCTCTCGACACGGTGTTGAGTAACCGATCGGCAACGCACGATTGCTGCGGCGGCCGGCGGTTAAATTCAAACCTAAATTTCTCCCTCGCTGGATACGTGGCTTTTTGCCCTTAATTTACTATTTATTACTATATAGTATTAATGCTTATAAACTCACAATACTATAATTATGAACTGTGGGGTGGCTACCATAGTCGCCACCTCACAAAGGTAATCGTGTAAAACGATAAGAGCCATTGCTCGTGGAAAAAGACGATATATTTCATGAATTTTCTTCAAATTCTATTTGATGGATACCAGACATTAGATCTAGACACGAAAAATATTTTGCTCGGCCTAATTGATGAAGAATATCGTCTATTCTTGGAAGTGGAAATTTATCAGCTAATAATTTTTTATTAATTTCTGTAAGGATTCGATCTATTATATTCAGAGGGTTTTACTATTTTATCTTAAACAAGTTTAGTTACTTGTTTAGTTATTTCTGCTTGTTGTGAATGAGGAGTTCAATAGTTTTTAATACAACTTGGTTCATCATCTTTCAATCTTAATTTTTGGTTTGTAAAAGTTATTAGTTGTGATTGGTTCTGTTTCCAATCCAAAGATATGTGTATATTTTAAACACCATTCGGTCATTATTTTCTCATATGCTAGTGGCAAGTTCTTTAGTGAGAATAATTCTGCTCTTTAATAGTCGTGTGAGTCTGCTATTTGATAATTATATACTGGTTCAAAATTTATCTCCTTTATGTTTAAAATTTTATTGCTGTTAGTTGTGTACCAACAAATATACAATCTGCGATCTCCTGATTAGGTATTAGGATTTGGTTATATTTAGTATTTACGTTAATTTTTCTGATTACTTCACAACGTGATGGAATTATCTCGTTGTTGTTGATGCTATTGAAAATTAGAATTTGTATAGAATGTGCAATATTATTGTGTCTTAATATGAAACAGTCACTTTCTGTAGTGAAATCTAATTGACAATAGAATTTTTTATGAAGTCTATTCCAATCATGCCGTCTCCAGGGATCGGAAAATCGTTTTCCACTATATGAAAATTATGTGGTATAATGAAGTTAGAAGTTCGCATTTCGAGGAATGCTAAACCTAATGAGCTTAATGATCCTTTACCAATTCCTGTAATCTGGGTTATATTATCATAATCAATATATACAAATTGATCAGAATTTTCTTTTATGATTGAGATGTCAGCTCCTGTATCTATTAAAAATGTTAATTTCCTACCAGTATGTTCATTTTGTATGCTGATTCACATATATGTGAACTGTTGAGTGCTTAAGGGGGCTTGTTGGTTTTCCGACGTGCTTTGGGATTGTCGTAAATTACCATTTGGGCTGTAATTGGTTGAGGTGTTTTGGTGGTTATTGTAGTTGCTATCTCCGTTTTTACGGTTGTTTCCTCTATAATTTCCACGCCCTCTTCCATAATTATTATTGTTATTTGGGCCATTATTTCGGTAATAATTGTTTCTATTATTATTACCACGACTATTGCCTCTACCGCGGTAATAACCTCTATTATAATTACCACGTTGGGCTTGACCTCTCTGGGAGTACAAAATGGACCTTCATTTATTGATGTGAATGTACCTGCTTCCAGTATTGTCTTTAAATTGCAAGCAATATTCGTAGATTATCGATTTCATTAGTAAATTGCGTAGCTGTTTTGCCTTTTTAATAGACATTTGCCATTTTGGTCCTACTACGTCGGATGTTTCACCGACAATTGTGTCTTGCAATTTCTTTATAATTGAATTAATGGTAGTCTCATGATGGACTTTGTAGAGGGTTGAGCCAATTATCTTGGATTTTATTACCTCTATTGCTTTTGTTTCATATGATTCTTTTGTCATATCAACCAATTTTATTGCCGTGATGAATCTTTGTAGGTGGATTTTTTTTCCTATCAAATTCTGGAACTCCATCCGAAATTTCCTTTATATACGCCCTTTCGGCGGCTGCTTAATCGGCCATGGTGCAATGCTTTTGCTCGGTTGCACTAGAATTTGTATCAGAATCCGTAAAATCTTGACCTGAAAGTTCAGATTGTTTTAAAACAGCAGGAATCGTTAGATTATATTAGTCTTCTTCCCCTATTTCTGAGTTTGAAGATTCAAGCTCTACTAAGTCAATCTTTGCTGATTCTTTCGATTTCGGTTCTTCACCAGTTTCGAATGTCAATGGGGTGCTTAAGATTGTTGGTATTGATATATCAAAATTATACCTATGTTTAATGGATATTGAGTTTAATCGCAGTTTGATAAAAAAAATTTGATACCTGGGACCAGTGTGTTTTATCTAGTTTGTCTCTTTGGTCATATATTAGTATACGTGCTTGGTTGAAACATTCTACTAATATTTCAGCATGTTTGTTAAGTGTATGCTCTTGAACAGTTCTATTTTGTGATAAAGATTTGTAAGATTGATCAAATCTATTTTTTAATTCGTTTATTTTTATATATATTTCCCTCCATTCCATTATACTATGGATATTAATTACTTTTTAAATGCTACCATTACGAGGGTTCTGCCTAGTATTGGGTGTTCACTTATTACTGATTTCACCTGCACACCGGGAATGGTGGTCAATAAAATTGCCTTTTGTGTTTGCGTGTAATGTATTAAAGGTAAAAACTCTAAATCTAAGGTATCTATATATATGTATGTATTCTAATTCATATATGCTTATTGGTGTCGTTAAGTTTAATTGTTGAATTCTTTCTTTAAAATAAACATCTCTCACATAAACTTGTCTTATTGCTTTTACTGTGGTTATAACAAAGCATTAAAAAAAACATCAACATATACAAAACTGTTTATTGAAAAGTAATTCTTTTATTTCATGTGTTTGTTTTTACATTTTTCAATTTTATCCAATTCTGTACATACAAATGCAAAATAAATTGAGCAACATTGACAATAGTCAAGATAAGGAGTAAGATCCACAATTATTGAATATCATCTGCGTGATCTATAATTTGACATTGTTGACCACATTGGCCATATTGTCTTTGGTCTGACTATCGTCAGAATCGAAACAACCGAAATTAAATTTTCTTTTTTTTATTGTGTTTGGTCAAATAACAGCAGAGACAACACCGACGGCTGCGGGCAGCAGCCAACAGCAGAAGATAACAATCATAATTACAGCCTAAGAGCAAATAGTGTTTGCGCGCTCTTTGTAAGCTGCTGCCCACTCTCTTCGTTGGCCCTTTGCTTTCTGCATTGCTTTGAATTGATTCCCGCTGCCCTTCGCTCTAAGCGGCGAGCGCCTTATTGGTGTTTTCGTTTCATTCGCTTACATTTTGTCATAGTTAGATTTTCGTTTGATCGCAACCTAAGCACAACTAATTGGAGCTGGCTGCCAAGCAACAATATAAAAACTTATAAATTATAATAAGTGCCCTGCGCGGCAAATAAATACGTTTGAAAACAAATCTAAGTGTTTGAATTTCACTGCACACAAGCAGTGAGAATTAATTAGATGCTAATTCAATGTTTTCGTTGCTAATCGAGACGTTGCTAATTCAAGAGCTCACCACTGGTGTGGAATGGCATCATATTCCCACTGAATTAAACCCTGCGGATATAATTTCACGAAGAGCGCTGCCTAGTGAGCTCTCCCGGTCTCCATTATGGGCCCATTGTCCGAGTTTTCTCAGCAAGGGAAAGGAAGAGTGGCCTGCCTCCTGTGTGCCTGTCGAATCTTTACCAGAACTTCGACACAAAGTATTCCTCGGTACTGCAGCGCAACTTGATCTCTCGATTGGCTGCAAGTTCATTAGTTAGTTTTCCAAGCTGCAACGGGTCTTTGCTTATATTTACAAATTTGTAAATCGAATCCGAGGAGCTGAACTAATTGTGGATCACGTGCATCATGGCACCCATTGGTTGCAGCAGTCAGTGCAAATGGCTAATCTTAGCAATGACTACAAGGCACTGAAGGAAGGAAGGCATATCAAACCTTCTAGCTCAATGGCCTCTCTTGCACCATTCCTTGACGACTTCGGCCTACTCCGCATCGGTGGACGGCTGAAAAACTCGTCGTTGCACTTCTCAGAGCGACATGCGATTATATTGCCCCGTCAGCATCCTGTGACGCGAGCAATCATAGTTCACTTTCGTAATCGGAACTTGCACGCTGAACCTCATGACTTATTGTCTTCGATTCAGCTCCAGTACTGGCCCATTGGCGATCGTAAAACAGTCTCCAGTATTATTGCCAAATGCAAAATCTGTTTTCGTGCCAAGCCACGATTGGCAGAGCATATAATGGCAGACCTACCAGCTGATCGTCTTGACACATTATATCCTTTTATGGTCACTGGCGTTGATTACTGTGGACCATTTTACTACAAGAGCGAAGTGCGCAACAGGCCACCAGTGAAATGCTATATTAGTCTGTTCATATGCTTCGCTACAAATGTTGTCCACAACATCGTTTTTAAACGCCCTAAAATGGTTCATCCTGACTCGACCTTCAAAGATCTGGTCCGACAATGCGACAAACTTCGTAGGTGCCAAGAATGAACTAGCAGATCTGAGCCGCCTGTTCCTGAGTGACGAGCATGTCAAGGCTGTTCACGAGTTTGGCCTATCCGACTCAATGGTTGAATGGTTGTTCATCCCTCCTCGCTCTCCGCACTTTGGCGGACTATGGGAAGCCACTGTAAAGACTGCTAAGCACCACTTTTATCGATCTGTTGGCCCTTCCATTTTGGATTTTGAATCGCTGCGCACGCTCGTCTGCCACATCACGGCAATTATTAATTCCCGACCATTACTTCCACTTTCAGAGCATCCAGGTGATCTTGACGTCTTGACACCCGCACACTTCCTAGGTACAGCGCCATCTTCATCATACGTTGAGACCGATCTAAGGCAGCTTAACTTCAATCGGCTTAACTATTTTCAGCGCGTCACATATCTCCAACAAGTATTCTGGGCCCGTTGGCGTGAGGAATATTTAACGCTTCTTTAACAGCGCTCCAAATGGCGTACTTCTCAGCCTGGACTCTCCATTAACGATGTTGAGAACCTACCGCCGCAGAGTGCAAGAGCTGATCTCTGGATCTGATGGGGTCTCCAGAGTTGCTGTGCTTCAAACTGCGCCTGGAGTGATACGCAGACCTGTATGAAAGCTGTGTTTGCTGCCCAAACAGGATCATGTTGCCTTCCAACGGGGGAAGAATGTTTGGTCAAGTAACAGCAGAGACAACACCGACGGCTGCGGGCAGCAGCCAACAGCAGACAATAACAATCATAATTACAGACTAAGAGCAAACAGTGTTTGCGCGCTCTTTGTAAGCTGCTGCCCACTCTCTTCGATGGCCCTTTGCTTCCTGCATTGCTTTGCTTTGAATTGATTCCCGATGCAATTCGCTCTAATCGGCGATCGTCTTATTGGAGATTTCGTTTCGTTCGCTTTACATATTGTCATAGTTACTTTTTCTTTTGATCGCAACCTAGGCACAACTAATTCAAGTTGGCTGCTAGGCAAAAATATAAAAACTTATAAATTCTAATAAGTGCCTGCGCGGCAAATAAATACGTTTGAAAACCAATCTAAGTGTTTGAATTTCGCTGCACACAAGCAGTGAGAATTAATTAGTTGCAAAAAGGTTTGCAATTACACAAAATGTTTTAAAAATGTATTTGTACCAATATACAGTCGCACAAGGAAAATATATTAAAAAAGAAAAAATAATGTTAGTTTACCGACTAACAATATTTTACGATTTACTATATTTTGCTCTATTCAATTCAATATCAGTCATATGGTATTAGTATGAAAGCCTAACAATACATTGTACTAACAGGCAGCTCTTACACGTATCAGCTTGAGTTAGAAGTTTTGTTTATAATTAATGGCAATATAGGCATTGGCATCATTGCAGCCCTTATTGCGTTGCTTCGCAACAGTACAAAGTTGTTTCTCGATGTTGCTCATCTTTTACCGCTATTTTGATGAGGTCCTATAAGTCTTCTCTGTTGTAGTAGTTTGATCCTTTTGCCGCTTATTTTTGTCTTCTTCTTCTGTTTATTTTCTTGTAGCGCCCTGTACTCAGCTTTTCTGGGTGGGCGTCCATCGTTTGGATACACCTCTAAGGCCTCTTGCAGGCTGGGTGCATCCCTTTACTCAATGGGAGCAGCCTCTTCCAGTCCAACGTTTCTCATCTATTGTTACTTTTAGTTTTCACTTCCAGCGTTGGTGCAAGGGGCGGACTGCCTCTCACATTTTTATTTCTTGCTGCTGCTGCTCATTATATTTGTAATACACTCATTACACGGTACTGTACTGGGCATTTGGTAATTATTGGCATTTATTCTAGAGTTATAGAATATATATACATGTGTCAGAAATTTGCATATAGTGAACTTTTCGTGAGAAGTGATTTGATTATTTTTATATCGGAGCTGTTGAGGTGGAGTGGAGACCGGGATTGAGTCTCTCTCATTCAGTGAGCCTCTCTCAGTGAGTGAGCGTCAGTCAATGCTATGTTTAGACTAGCATTGAACTGTCATCAACATTGAAGGCTGTGAAGGCCATAGGCCCTTGCCAAGGTGGTGATGTGCCGCTGGAGGGCGAGGAGCCAGAAGCTCCCCTTGTAAGCTTTCTGGCTGACCGAGAGGGTCGAGCGCCACAGGGATCACGCATGTGAAGTAGTTTGTGATGATACTTTCTGCAAATTTTGCATTTGGCTCCACTGATGAGAGTTTAGTCGGTGGTAATATTCGCCTCTGTAGAATTTGGCTATTGGCCTTCGGATGACACCACGAGCGGTAAGACGGTAAGCACGTCCACTACGCGGAACTTGTCATCTGTGCCTGGGCAAGAGAGCTGAACTCGGCCAAGGCGCCATTCATTTATTGGTATTATCCTTGACAATCACTATATCACCGAATTTGAGGTTCCTTGTAGGGATTGCCATTTGTTTCGCATATGGAGCTCTTTTAAGTACTCATTCTTCCACCGAAAGCAGAATTGCTGGTGGAGCGCTTTGAGTCGCTGCCAGCGGTTAATTATAGATTTGGCGTCTTCTTTGATTACTGGCTCGTTAGTTGACAGTAGAGGGCCGCCAACTAGGAAGTGGTCTGGACTTAGAGCCAATAAATCGGTCTAATCTTCCGACATTGGAGAGATTGGCGTGGAGTTAAGGCAGGCTTCAATCTTGGACAGGAGAGTCGAGAACTCCTCAAATTTATATTTTGATGATGAAGTGGATTTTTAAAAGTGGGTCTTAAAGCTTTTGACACCTGCTTCCTACAAGCCGTCCATGTGAGGAGCGCCAGGAGGATTGAAATGCCAACACAAGTTTTGATGGCTGTGCTTGGGTAAGACGAGCTCCTTGGTCGCTTGCAAGAAATCTCTAGAAAGAACGGACGAGGGTCCCACAAATGTTTTCATATTATCTGAATACATCTGTTAGGGAAGGCCACGTCTTGCTATAAGCCGCGAAAATGCGGCCAGGAATTTCTCCGTGGTTAAGTCTGTGGTGGCTTCTAAATGGATTGCTTTCGTGCTGAAACACACGAAGACAGCGACATAACCCTTAGTAATTTTGCACGCTCGACCAATGAAGCTTTTAATATCGAAAGGTCCTGCAAAATCTACACCCGTGTGTGTGAAGCGTCGGGAAAAGGTTGATCTTGCCCTTGGGAGCTCGCCTATAAGTTGGGTCTGGAGTCGTCGACGGTGTGTTACACAGACCTTGCAGAAGTTCATCGTAAATTTTACCAAGACCTTGAGCTTTGCGATCCAGTATTTGGCTCTTATGAGGCGCATTACCAACGGATTGCCTTCGTGAAAATAAATGTATACATCTTATCTTATCATTGAAAACGTAGCGGTAGAACCGACTTTTGAATATCTGAATCGTCAAATCGGATTTGACTACTGGTGAAGGACATCATTTAGGTTTTTGCCATTGGAAGACGGGCTCGAGGCGTTAAACCCAACACGAATCTTAGTTGTGGTGCTGTCGGGCTTAAAAACAGCATGATGCGGCAAATAAAAATTATTGGGGTGGCGGAATGGAGAGACTTGCGTCATATGACCTAAGTCACGGAGTCGTACTGCTCTTTCAAAGGAAGGTTTCATTTAAACGATTCTCGTTCTTTAGAAACTGAGCTAGTGCGATAGACATTGAATATCCTAAGTCTATGTGATAAGGTTCCCGGAAAGGTAGGGGGACTACATATCTGACATTACTCTCACAGAAAGTTTTGCTGGCACCTCCACCTCCCAAAGTAAGTGAGAATAATGTTTAAATGTTCTTGTTAAGATACGGGTATGCAAGCTGTTAATGACGAGATTGCGTTAAATGCGGTCTTTGAAACTGGACCTTCAGAATCCAGAAAATAGTTTCCTGACCCATCAATGTGCCACATATATTCGGATGGGAGCCGACTATTAGTTTGGACGGTAGGATATCAGCGCCAATCAGCACATCTATCTGCGAACTCCTGTAGAAATTAGGGTCTGAAAACTGGATGTTTGGCAGCGTTCTCAAAAACTTTAGGGGATCGAACATGATGGTAGATTCCCTGACAAATGATTTGGATACGGGGCTTGGAAGGACAGCCAATATTAAACTGGCATAGCTTGCGTGGCTGGGCTGCAATAGCTGGACTTAATCCCGATATTTGTGGCTGTTTAGATTTGTACGGCAGCTTTATCAGGTGGAAGACTTGCTCGGATATAAATGTTGCCTCTGATCCCTAGTCGATCAGTGCACGAGCTGTATAATTTACACCCAAATGGTGAACATTTATAAAAGCCGTTCTTAGGAGAACACCGTGGGTATTAAGTGCAACGTAATTGTGCACATTCGCTTGTTGGGATGGAGTGGACTTGATCGATCGATTGGAGAAAGCTTTTGCAGCTTGTTGCATGGAGACTACCACAGGGGCCAATAGTGTATTGTGACGACCCTTGCACGTAAAAAAATTGTGAGCACTTGTGCAATCCTTTAATTGGAGAAATCGTGGGCACAGACGGAGGGTGATTCTCCCTGGAGCACAATTTGCACGATTGCGGCTTGTTAGCGACCTCTGTGCGAACAATTCTGGAGTGTATTTGCGCTTGGCTTAAGCTCCTATATCGCTTCTAGAGTGCGATAGCGTTCTAAGAGAAAGGCGATCATCTCGACCCAGATTAGATGTCGTTTTTTCTCGAGATGGATTGTTCCCATAAGGAGAGTGTTAATCTGGGTAGCTTAGAGGAGCATAGGAACACGAGGAAGCAATCTCAGTTTTCGATATTAATCTCGGATAACTCCAGGGCTGTTAAGCAACCTTGAATGGTGCTCTGAAGTTCCTATATTGCCGTTCCAGAATTTTGGGAGATTGTCTGCAGGTTGAAAAGAACCTTGAGCTGGCTGTTGACCAACAATCTTTTGTTCTCAAAACGCTCAGTCAGATTGGCCCAGGCTGATCGGAAGCCATCGTTTGTCATAGGTGACTTCGACACAATCACCTGAGTCTCGCCGCTGGTTTTCGCATTCAGATGGAATAATTTCTCGACCTCTGATAACCTAGGATTATTTATGTAAATAGCGGTAAAGAGGTCTCGAAATCGAAATGTGTCGCCAGGAGGTAAGCGAAAATTAAATCAAATCTATTTCTGTATGAAAGCTAACAGCTAACTTCAGTGGGTGGCATGATCGATGAGTTCCAATGTTCCAAATGTTTCAGACGCATGCTTAGCAGTTTTGACCATGTTTCAACGAGTCAGCAACCTCTGGGTGAACTCCCCCCATTAAGTTGGCGCTTGTCCTCACGCGTCTGTCATGACTTTAAATCGCTTTGCCTCGAAGTCGGCTGGCTGGTATGGGCAGTTAACTTGTCTGTACGATTGTCATCTGCTTGCTTCGATGCCATATGTGTAGACAAATTATATATACATATATAAAAATAAATAAAAATAGATTACCAGTGTGCCTCTATTTACTTCAGGTTGTATCTTCAAATGTTGTAGCTGTTCTGTGTTGTTTTTAAGAAGAGCATCAAGAGCTTCTAGTGACAGCAGTTTTCGTCTCTTAGCTTCTAAAGGTTTAATTGCATTATGGCGTCCCCGGCTTCATGATCATTGAGTCTGCGTTGCTGAATTCTTTATTTTCAACGGTCACGGTGTCGTTCTTAAAGTGGATCAGATAGCTACCTTCCAGATGGTTGTTGGTATTATTCCACGTGGCAGTGCCGTTAAATTTATTTAGTACGATGATACCGTTACCAATTTCTTCAATCTGTGGGACGCGATCAGCACTGCTAAAGGTGCAAAGTGATATTTTTCTTCTTACTAGCTTGAGTATACAATTTGAATCTCTAAAATTAACAATTTGGTTCTTATCGTATATGGTTTTACAATATTACGCAATGGTTTTACAATATTTTTGTATCTGGTATGCTTCTTCGTTGCATAGGAATATTTGATTTTCCTCTAAATGGACCAAACCTATCCTGGAGCCGAGTTGGATTCGATTCTCCTTGATCAGCTTGGTCATAAATTAATCGTTGGAGACGAATTTAAAGCCAAACACAGGCTGTAGGGAAGAATCAGATCTGACAGCAGAGGCATTGCACTACATGAAGCGCTCACCAGCTGCTCAGCCTAGGTCTTGGCCACCGGGAGACCTACCCACTTCCCGTACAACGGGCAAGGTTCTCCTTCGTGCATTGACTTCTTTATATACAAGAGTATCCCCAATAGCGTAATATCAGTTCGCGAAGAATATGAGCTGACATCCGACCATCTACCACTCCTTGCAACGATCTCAACGTCTGTTCAAAGGTCACCAAAAAAGCGAAGGCTTGTCACTCTCCGGTCGGACATACAACGCTTCAAGGCTGAACTGAATGGCAAGATAGATCTAATAATGCCGATCTTGACAGCAGAGGATGCTGACGCTGCAGTTCAAACCCTGTTGGATCAAGTACATACCGAGGCTGGAAACGTTTCCTCAGCCCAAATGTACTCTTCGCTTACAAGTCAACTTAAAAGGACGCTTACCCCATCATTGAAGGCCGTCTTTCCCTGAAAAAGCGACTAAGGAGGGAGAACGTCCGTACCCAAGACCCCAGGACCGACAGGATCTATCGCCTTATTGCAAACAGGGTCAGGAAGGACTTGACTTTACTGCGAATAAAATCCACAGACACCATTCTATAGGGGTTAACGGTAGACAAGAGCTCCAAATTCGAGCAGTGGAAACTTACCAGTCGATACAAGCGGCAAGCTGAAGGCCAATCACCTTCCAAGAAATTAAGCAGGAGATAAAGAGCCTAAAAACAACAAACCCCCTGGGATCGGTTGGACAACCAGACAATTAAGCTTTTTAAGGCGGTGCTTTTTCTCCTCGACATTTTCACCCTCCAGTGGTGTTGCACAAGAGCTGAATGCCCGCTAATCAACTGGAATCCTATCGGCAAATCAGCCTTCAGCCTGCCTTTGGTAAGCTTCTGGAAGGTGCATCCTGAGAAGGATCCTGGATATCCCGGAGATAAAACGCTAATCCCGAAGTTTCAGTTTGGGTTTCGACTCAAACACGGTACATTATTTTGGACGGCTTTCAAAGGAAGGAGTATGTGGTGGCAACATACCTCGATATTCAATAAGCCTTCGATCGGGTGTGGCACGCAGTGTTAAAGTGTCAAAGTTAAAAGGCAAATTAAACCCACAGCTCTTCTACATCATTGCAAACTTCCTGACTGAGAGGGCATTCCAAATGGTGTAGGATGGCGTAGCCTCTCACACCAAACGCATCTGAGCGGACGTCTCACAAGGCAGTGTTTTGGGCCCCACACTTTACCACTTCACGCACGATATGCCCACGGCAAGTGAAATGGTCCTTGTCATTCGGCAGGAATGGTGGGCACGTTTGCTGATGGGTGGGCACGTTTGCTGACAAGGAGCCGAATGGTATATTCTTACACGGGACATTGCAAAGGACATTAAGGTCCCAATGATAGGTGACGTTGCCAACGGTCAAGCAGCAAGCTACATGATAAATCTCCGTAACCACACTAACGTCCTGGCAAGGAACCTGGTAAGGAGGCGAAGAAAAAAGGGGCTTAAAAAGCCCTATCCTATAGACCTGGCCAAACGACGTTTTTAAACATCCTACACAATGTAAATATTTTAATTAACCTATCTTTAACCAAAGCTACTTTATCTATCTCAGGTTGATAAAAGTTGCTAAGCTACATTAACAGCATATCAGCTGAAAATAGAGGCATTTTAAAGCAAAAAAAAACCTTGAAACGGATTATTGAATTCTTTACAATTGGTTTCAACAGAATAATTTAATAATTGGTTTTTTCAAAGTTAGGTATCTTGACAGGATGAAGGAGTGTTGACTTGTTATGTAAATCGGAAACTTCAGAATATTCTAGCCTTTCTTCTATTGAGAGTGGTGACATATTATTTTTTTCGAAAAGTTTAATAATTTCCTCTATTTCGTTTTCATTTAAAAGTAGAGAATTTATAATATTTAAGCTTGCCCATGGGACGTTCGTATTTTCCCGACTCCCTTGTAGATCGATATGGTCTGCGCTTCTATATAATTGGTTATTTTCACAAACCCACATGATGATCATAGTTTGGGCAGTAGTCTAAAAAAAATGTATGAACTTTTAATATTGCTTTTGTGGATTGTTTTGCCTGATTCGGAAATTACAGTAGAACCTCTATCTTCTTTAACTATTTCTTTTTTATATCTTGGAGTGAGTTTTGATCTTAACCTAGTATTCTCTTTGAAGAATATCTCTTGTCCCCTTTCGTAAGCTTTTACTGGTTTTCTGGTTCGATTGTGGTTCTCTAAGTCTTTCAGTTGCTTTTCCTTGATTTTCTCAACATTGTCCTGTCGGCTATTATTGTATTGTTCGGGATTAGTTAAGACAATTCTACCAAAGAAGACATCTAACGGTCGCTTTTTCGTAACTGAGTGTAATGTGTAATAGTATTTATAGATAGCTCTATTAAGTAGTTCTTCAAATGTTCGGTGTTCGCTCTTCGTTTTGAGACATCTCATGATTTCGGATAATTTAGAATGGAATCATTCAACCTGCCCATTGACAGAGCTTTTATAGGGCGGTGCTTTAAAAATTTGCATGTGACATGAAGGTGATGCTTCGGAATAAGGTGCTTTTTTATTATCCATCACGAAGTAATTTTTACACCTTAATAGAATAATAGTTCTTGATGATTTCTTGATATCGTCTATTGACTTGCATTTAATAATTCTAACTTGTGCAAGTTTCGAATATTTATCTTCTTCAGTCAGGACCAGTACCTTTTCCGTCGAGTAAATGTAAATGTGAATGATTTGTTCAGGTAATTTCTTCGATGTGGGGATTAGGAGGACGTCTATCGTATTTAGCGCGTCTATAAACTTGCCATTTTTTAACTATGTTTTCTATTTTTATAACATGAACTCATTGAAAATCGGTAAAAAGGGTATAATGTATTTGTGCAATGTATATGGCAGAAGGAAGCATCTCCGACACCAAAAAGTGTATATATTCTTGATCATCATCAACAGCCGAGTCGATCTAGCCATGTCCGTCTGTCTGTCCATCCGTACGTCCGTCCGTATGTATGAACGCAAGGATCTCAGAACCTATAAGAGCTAGAGACCTCAAATTTTAGCTGTAGGTCCTCCTAGTGCCCGCGCAGATCGAGTTTGTTTTCGATATTCGATAACTTGCCCCTTTTACATGTAATCGATAAAAATCGATATCAAAATCCTGTTTTTTGAGAAAATGGGGTAAATAATAAGAGCTAGAGTCACCAAACTTGATATGTTGCTTCTAGAATGGTATATATATATATCAGTATCTTTAATTTTATACCTATCGCCACCTCCCCGGCGTACAATAAGATCTAGTGATGAAAATTACATCAAGGTAAGAAACACAAAAGAAAATGTGTTTCGGCTGCCCACGTGCTTCCGGCAGATAGCGTAAACTGCCAGAATTTCTGTATACATGTACACACACACATTCATGCGCGTTTTCTTTGAATTCTATCAACAGCATTGCCATTGCGATTGTATTGTTTTCTGTGCTGCTATTCTAATGTGTTTTTTTCTCAGTTAAGACTCAATAATTGGTGTGGCTATTGGGTACAGGCGGCGGCAGGTAGTGCTGTCTGCTGCGAGTTCGAGGCCTACTGAGGGAAATTTTTTTTTTTTTGGCTGGTGCGGCTGTTGCGTGGAGGCCACGGCAAGTAGCGCGGTTAGTTGCGAGTTCAAACCCTACCAAGGAAACGCCTTTTTTTAATTTATCTTTATTACTAAAGCAAACGAGCGCGTAGCGCCAGCTGCATTTGGTGTTGGAAGAAGAGATTTCAGGCTATCCTCTAGTCGGGAGCTCCCTTTTAATTGTTTCCTTTTTTTCATTCCAGAGAAATAGTATTTCGCTCCCAATTGTTATTTATCTTGTGTGTTGCGATGGGCTCTATTGTGGATTTGAAGAATTTGTTCGTCCTGCTCTACTTCTGTTGTAGGGTCTTTGACTATTAATGAAGTGAAGCTGGCCTTAGTATCCTTAAATTTGTTGTGATATAAATTCTGAATTGGCCCCTTTAAATCTTCGGGTGCGTAAATTCCGATAATGACAGATGGGTTTGAGTACCTTTTTAAATAATTTTTTCGATGCTGCTATTGTATAATCAGGTTGTGTTATTTCATATCTATGCAATGTTGGGAATGGGATACTAAATACTTGGGATTAAATGTTCTGCTGAACTGTTGGCGCAATGTTGTGTTGATGCCACTGAGTTCACTTGGCTAATCCTTGATAACGCATCTGCCACGACATTGCCTTTATTTGGTTGGTATAGCAATTCATAGTTATATTCCTCTACATATGAGATCCATTTCTTAATTCTCGCATTGCCGTTCCAACTACTAAGAAAATGTGTTAATGGTTGATGGTCGGTGAAAATTTATACTTTTGCTTTACCGTAAAGATAACTTTTGAGATCTGGATGCCCCAATTATTTCTTCAGTTCTCGAAAGCTTTCTTGATAGAAATGTTAATGGCCGTTCGTTTTGAGAAAGTACCGCGCCGATGGCAAATTTCGAAGCCTCGGTTGTTAAGTGGAATTCTTTTGAAAAGACTGGATATTGTAATACTACTTCGTTGGATATTATAGCATTTTTTATTTTATCGAAGGCTTCTGTAGATTTTTGGTCGAAATTAATAAGTTTTTTTGAAGATTCTCGTTTGCACACGCATCCATCTTCCCCCTTAAAAGAGTGCTAGATGGTTTTGCAATCCTAGCGAAATCTGTAATAAACCGTCTATAGTAACCGGCTAGGCTTAGGAAGGCTCTCAGAGCTTTCAGGGTTTTTGGAAGTGGATATTTGAAAATTTCTAAAAACTACTTAGGATATGTTTCTACACCTTTTTCGGAAATGAGAAAACCAAGGAATTCTACTCTGTCTCCAAAAAAATCACATTTATCCAACTGACATTTCATGTTAGCTCCTGTAAGGTTCGTAAAATTGTGTCCAGTTTTTAATATGCGATTCATTATCTTTACTTATCTAGAGCTTCCTATAATCAAAAACCATTCTGAACTTTTACTGCCCAGAGGCATCTGCCTTTGTTGGAACAATCCATACTGCTGATTTGTACGGCGATAGGGATGGCCGAATTATTCCGACATCCAATAGCTCTTTTACCTTTCTGTTTACCTCATCCTTTAGGGACATAGGGTACTGGTCGAATTTAGAGTATACTGGTGAATCATTCGTAGTTCTTATTTCAGCTTTAAAGTTTGTAGTGTAAGTCAATTTCTCGCTAGGGTTGGCAAAACTCTTTGCGTAGTTTTGAGTTAATCTGATCTAGGCATTCTTCTATGTCTCTCTTAAATGGCCCCTTCTAGGGATGATACTATTGACGGCTTCGTAATTTTTCCATTTTATGGGCACATGAATAGAATTTTTTAGAGACATGATTTTTTTGATTATTTTAATTTCTGCTTCTAATTCTTTTAAGCTATCGTTTCTTAAGTTGGCATCGAACGATGTAAGTGAAGGCAACATAAAAAATTTAACGTTTTTTTCTGGGTGGCAACTTTGTGGTGTGTATTGAGTACACTTCCGCCTATAGTGACTGCTTTAAAACTTTTTAGGCTCGGGATAAGGATAGAAACAAATTTTAGTTGACTTTAGTTCCTGTTAGAAGCTGCATCTATTAGTATCTTGAGTGTTTGGTCGCTCCTCATTTTACACTCGAAATATGGTTGAGGAAACCGTTATTCTACAAAATTTAATGCTGAATAGTCTATGACATTGTTGTCGGTTTCCCCGTTTTCGTTTGATTGTTCGGTATATTCATCCAAAGTGTATTCGTACCCCTCTTGTTTCTCTTAGCCTAACATAGCTTGTTTGTATTCTGTGGGAGTGATGTTATTTTCGACTTGACTTCCTTCTCCGGCCTGTATATTAAATGCCTTTTGTCTCTTATCAGTTTGAGACATAGGAATAGGAGGTCTTTTACCTACTTCAAATTGTGGTATATTTATATAATTGACCATTCTTGATGGGATGCTTTAGGCTCTGGCCCCATATGTGGTTTAGGTGCCATTGGCCGAGGTGGGGTGGTTTGTTGGAATTGTTGGTATTGAAAATTTAGCCACGGAATGGCAGGCACTTTATGCTCGACGCGTGAAAAATTTGGTTGTGTGGGTTGGCAGGGTGGTCTATAACCATTATTATTATTGTTTCGATTCATATTAGTACAGTCGTTGATAGCGTTCTTCGTGCTGGGGCTGGAGGGGGTTGCCGATGATTGGGATTATAGCTTAGTAGTATTGTACGTGGTGCTGGTACCGGTTTTTGTTCAGGGATCCTAAAGTTTGGATTGTGGTTCTGATTATTGGCGTAGGCTGTTCTACAACTTTGATTTTCTAGTTTTAGGTAGGTCTTCGGTTTCATTGACTCCAAGCAAACGGTGTAGGTCTCATCGTGGGCTCAAATTAATGTGTCTATCGCTTTGCCCGTGTATGATTTTGTCATAATTATCTCTGCCTCCATACCGAAATTCATAGAACCGCTCTTGTTTAATATTAATGACAGGTATTTGTAGACGCCCTGGTAGAAGTCTTCCACCGGTTGATGACTACCTTCACTAATGTAGTTATTTGATATTCTAAGGTGTTGACAAAAACAAATTTGGAAGTGCCTTTTTCGGAGTATATTTGTAGAATTCTATCTACACCCTTCCTCCAGGAATTAAATCATACTGGATCGAAAATTTTTTAATACACTTCACAATACCTGGAACCCAATCCAGATCTGCAAAGTTTCCTTGAAAGCTTGGGTTTATAATTTGCGTTTTGGTGTACGCGAAATCTATCGGTTTGGGGCTAAGATACGTCTCCAATTAAATTCTTCATTTGTTGTTGAGAGTTTTCGTCCATGTTTTTCGGTTTCGAGTTGGTGTCGTACTTTCGTTACGTATTGGTGTCTAATCAAATTATTCTGGTTTGCCATTCAAGAACAATATTATTAAAAAATGAATTTTGAATTTGACTCGCGGAATAACATAAAAACACTTTTCACTTCAGTTTTGACATCCTTTGCCTTTGTGTGGTGGAGTTATATTTCTTTTTGATTTCCTTGTTCACGATTTTGTGCATATATTTAATTTTAATTTAATTCTCCCTTTTTTTTTATGTGTTAGTCATTTGTTTTTCGTGTATTCATTCACTAGCATACATTAATAATGCTGTGGCCGCCTTTCCCGATGCTGCGGAGGTGATCCTTTTTGCGTCTGCTACTTGTGCTTCGCTGTCCATACCTCGGAAAGTGCTCTGCGATCTATAAAGCCACTGGTGCACCGATGGCAGTTCTACAAACTGCTGTGGCAAATTACCAACGGTTAAATTTATAGCCGTGAGTTCCTTTGTAAAATAGCCTAAAGCTGCTCGGGCGACAGTTAATTCCGGGAGAACGTTTCAGTTGGCATAATCCCTGAGTTCCAAAGAATTCTTAGCTTCATCCGCGGAAAGGTTTCAGACGCATGGTCAGCAATATTGACCATGTTGCAATGAATCAACAACCTCTGGGTTAACTAACATGATGTTTAAAAAAATAACACATTATCTAAATTATCCTACGATAGCGGTAACAACCATGGCATGATGGCAAGCAAATCGATAATTCACAAATCTACTAATGAGCATGAATATGCTGCTATACATTGGACAATTACAAATATTTACCACTATATACCACATATATATTTAAAAAAAAAAACAAAATACATGTCAACATGGATATAATATAATATAATATTATAATGCTATCGCTTGTCAAACCATGGCTGCAAGCTTTCTTCGAGCTTATAAGTTAACAACTAAACATATAAGATACACTCTCACAGTCATACATTGTTATTTCTAAGTACGCAACACACAATCATGAGTATTTGGTTGCCCTCAGCAACAAATACAACAACACACAGCCTTAAGCATTTTTGGTTGCCCTCAGCAACAAAGTAGTATTCTTGTAAACAATGCTGACCCGCTGCCAAGAGTTCTGCGCACAGCAACTGAAAACGGACACCCGTGCTGCTTGCGCAAGAATGCTGAGTCGGCATGCCGACTCTAGCGTATGGCGTGATGCATTGGCTTCACAGGGCAAACTTAGGCTTGAACATTTCTGTAGCCTTCAGTCTCAATCTAGATCGCAACATTATAAGACGAGTGAATGATTAAACTCCGGCATTGCCGTCAATAAACATTATTTGTGTTATCAATCATAGTTGACCACGTCCAAGACGGGCAACTGGGAAAGTTCCCACAACCTAATCACATTGTTCCAATAGTCACCTGTTGGATTCATCACCACCTCACAAGGAGAAGAATCACCTGTTGAATTCATCACCACCTCACAAGGAGAAGAAGTCACCACCGTCCGACCAACCACACATCGTCGCCAGACAACGAAGTTACGACGGAAGACTTAATTGGCGCCCAACGTGGGGCACGAACCCACGACCCTAAGATTAAGAGTCTCATGCTCTACCGACTGAGTTAGCCGGGCAATGTCGTACAATCAGATTCCAAAGAAGCCGTAACAGAATTCGAGAAGGCGGCCAAAGAGGCAGTTGAAGAACTAGAGAGTGAGAACGAGTACGCACCTGGTGACGACTCGATTAATTTTTTAGGGAACACTCCCGGCTTCCGTACATTGAACGACGGTTGGCTGGGAGAACTCTGAAGATGTTGATTGACACTGGCGCGGCAAAAAATTATGTGAAGCCCTTAACAGAGCTAAAGACCATAACGCCGGTCGCCAAGTCATTCTCGGTAAACTCGATCCACGGGTCTACCGAAATCAAGCGCAAATGCTTGATGAATATTTTCCAACATACTTCCCCGTTTTTTCTCCTCGATACCCTAAGTTCTTTCGACGCCATCATAGGCTTCGACTTGCTAACACAAGCCGGAGTCAAATTGAACTTGGCAAAAAACACTCTGGAATACCAGAGTACATCCGAAAAACTCCAGTACTATCAATGTGCTGATGTGAACTTCACCGATGTCAACGACATCGTAGTCCCCCCTTCCGTAAAGAAAGAGTTCAGGGACATGATACTCAGAAAGAAAAGAGCCTTCTCAAATGCAGATGAAGCTCTCCCTTTTAATACTGCTGTCATCGCTACAATCCGAACAGTAGACAACGAGCCTGTGTATTCAAGATACCCGAGTCTCATGGGTGTTTCTGACTTCATAAACAAAGAAGTCAAACAATTACTGGACGATGGCATAATCAGGCCCACCAGATCGCCTTACAACAGCCCAACATGGGTGGTTGATAAAAAAGGCACTGACTCATACGGTAACCCAAAAAAAAGGTTGGTAATCGACTTCAGGAAACTGAACGAAAAAACCATACCGGACCGTTACCCCATGCCGAGCATCCCCATGATCTTAGCAAATCTAGGAAAGGCGAAATACTTCACTACCCTCGACTTAAAGTCTGGGTACCATCAAATCTACCTTGCGGAGCATGACCGCGAAAAGACTTCGTTTTCAGTAAGCAGCGGCAAGTACGAGTTCTGTCGCCTACCATTCGGCCTGCGCAATGCAAGCAGCATATTCCAAAGGGCAATAGACGATATCCTGAGGGAACATATAGGAAAGATTTGCTTTGTCTATGTAGACGACGTCATAATTTTTTCTAAAAACGAAACGGAGCACCTTCAACACATTAACATTGTGTTAAAATGTCTAATCGACGCCAACATGCGTGTAGGCCCGGAAAAGACTCGTTTCTTCAAGGAAAGTATCGAATTCCTGGGTTTCATTGTAACCAAAGACGGAGCAACATCCGATCCCAAAAAAGTTAAAGCCATTCAGGAATTCCCTAAACCAAAGAGTGTCTACAGCGTTAGGTCCTTCTTGGGGTTAGCCAACTACTATAGGGTCTTTATTAAGGACTTTGCCGCTATAGCGCGTCCGATATCGGACATACTTAAAGGGGAAAATGGTTCAGTTAGTAGGCACGTATCAAAGAAAATCCCTGTTGAATTTAATGAAGTTCAACGCGATGCATTTCACCGTCTGCGGAGTATTTTGGCATCAGAAGATGTCATGTTAATGTATCCAGACTTCCAGAAACCGTTCGATTTAACCACTGATGCTTCGGCCAGTGGAATTGGCGCGGTTCTTTCCCAAGGCAATAGGCCAATAACAATGATTTCTCGCGCCTTAAAACAGGCCGAACAAAACAATGCCACTAACGAAAGAGAATTGCTGGCCATTGTGTGGGCTTTAGGCAGATTGCAGAACTTTCTGTACGGTTCTAGGGAAATTAACATTTTCACGGACCACCAGCCGCTCACGTTCGCTGTGTTGGACAAGAACACGAATTCCAAGATTAAAAGATGGAAATCTTACATTGACCAGCACAATGCCAAAATGTTTTATAAACCGGGCAAAGAGAATCTGGTGGCGGATGCCCTTTCAAGGCAAAACATTAATGCTCTGCAAGATGGGCCCCGTTCGGACGCTGCAACCGTTCACAGCGAACTTTCCCTGACCTACACGGTCGAGACAACACACAAACCTTTGAATTGCTTTAGGAACCAGATTGTCCTAGAGGAATCACGTTTTCCGCTAAAGCGAAACTTGTTGCTGTTTCGCAGCAAAACACGCCACTTGATCAGTTACACTGACAAGAGCACAATTCTCAAAACTCTCAAAGAAGTTGTGAATTCTGGAGTCGTTAATGCAATACATTGCGATCTTCCCACGTTAAGTTTCCAACACGACCTGATTTTGCATTTCCCTGCTACCCAATTCTGGCATTGCAAAAATCTTGTGCAAGATATAACGGACAAAAACGAGCAGTTAGAAATCATCACTGCCGAGCACAATCGAGCGCACAGAGCAGCTCAGGAAAACATTAAACAAGTACTTCGTGACTATTATTTTCCCAATATGGCCAGTTTGGCCAAAGAAGTGGTTGCAAACTGCAGGGTCTGCACTAAAGCCAAGTACGATAGGCACCCGAAGAAACAAGAACTCGGGGAAACGCCTATACCAAGTTATACTGGCGAAATGTTGCATATTGACATTTTCTCGACAGACAAGAAACAGTTCTTGACCTGCATAGACAAATTCTCCAAATTTGCAGTCGTCCAACCGATATTATCCAGAACGATAATCGATGTCACAAGCCCTCTACTGCAAATTGTTAACCTTTTCCCCGCAACCAAGACAATTTATTGCGATAACGAGGCGGCCTTCAATTCCGAGACCATCACTTCGATGCTCCGAAACGCCTACGGCATTTGCATTGTGAATGCGGCTCCGCTTCACAGCACCTCAAACGGTCAGGTGGAGCGCTTTCATAGCACCCTGACCGAAATTGCGAGATGCCTCAAGTTAGACAAGAAAATCAGCGACACTACAGAATTAATCTTAAAGGCTACGATAGAGTACAACAAAAGTTTGCACTCAGTAACCCGCGATAAACCAAATGAGGTCGTTCATGCAGCAGCTTATGATCGTCGCGAGAACGTCAAAGACAGGCTAATTAAGGCACAGCAAGAAAATATCAAAAGGTGCAATGCATCCAGGCAAAACCGCGTTTTCGAGGTAGGAGAACAGGTGCTCCAGAAGAACAACAAGAGGCTAGGGAACAAGTTAACTCCCTTATGCTCAGAACAAAAGGTCGAAGCAGACCTGGGAACGTCTGTCCTCATTAAGGGGAGGGTGGTCCATAAGGACAACCTGAAATAAGTTTTCCTCCACAATTAGCTAGTAAGCCAACTCAGAGTTAGAACACCGTCTTATATTGTTCGTCAATTTCAGGTTTGCACTCACTTTGCTTGTGGCACTAGCAGCGGTAAATGCTCGGATCACCGACTTCTCGCATGCCAACTACATTCCGGTCTTAGACGGGGAATTACTGGTGTTCGATCAACGTAGCTACTTGAGGCACTCAAGTAACATTTCTGAATTTGTTAGTATGGTAGACGAGACGGAAAAACTGTCCGATTCCTTTCCACAGTCGCATATGCGCAAACTACTAGACGTAGATACAGATCACCTTAGAACATTGTTGTCCGTTCTTCAAGTGCATCACAGATTTGCACGAAGTCTCGATTTCTTAGGCACTGCCTTGAAGGTTGTTGCTGGCACCCCTGATGCTTCAAATTTCCTAAGGGTCCGCGTTACAGAGACGCAGTTGGTGGAGGCTAACTCCAAACAGATACTAATAAACTCCGAAACTCAAAAACAAATAAACAGACTAACGGACACTATCAATAAAATTATCAGTTCCCGCAAAGGCGATTTGGTTGACACTCCTCATTTATTCGAGACACTGTTGGCAAGAAATAGAATACTGAACACAGAAATTCAAAATTTAATACTCACCATAACGTTGGCAAAAGCAAACATAGTAAATCCTACAATCCTTGATCATACCGATCTGAAATCACTTATCGAACAAGATACCCCAATAGTTAGCTTAATAGAAGCTTCTAAGATCAAGGTCCTTCAGTCCGAGAATATTATCCACATATTAATAGCCTACCCTAAAGTTGAGTTTAGGTGCCAAAAGGTCTCCGTCTACCCCGTTTCACACCAACAAACCATTCTGCGACTCGACGAAGACACGTTGGCGGAATGCGAAAAGGATACCTTTACAGTTACTGGATGCACCGTAACTACGCATAACACCTTCTGCGAACGAGCACGGTGCGAAACCTGTGCTAGCTCCCTTCACGCGGGAAGCATCGCCAACTGCCACACTCAACCTAGCCACCTGAAAGCGATAATGCCTGTAGATGACGGCGTCGTGGTTATCAACGAAGCGACAGCGCGCGTCCGAACAGATGATGACGCAGAGGTAACCGTCTCAGGAACCTTCCTGATAACTTTCGAACGGTCTGCAGCTATCAATGGCACAGAATTTGTAGACTTGCGCAAATCACCAAGCAAGCAGCCTGGCATCGTGAGGTCACCGCTCCTAAACATCATCGGACATGACCCGGCACTAAGCATACCACTCCTGCATCGTATGAACATCAACAACTTGCTATCAATTCGAGATTACAAGGAGGAGGTAATTGCGGCTGGCTCGCCTAAATTCTGGTTCGCGGTTGGTGCGGTCCTGAACGTCGGACTAATTGGCTCATTCGTCCTTTTTATGGCACTAAGGAGAAAGCGAGCTACATTAAGGATACAGAAGGCTTTGGACAACTTTAATATGACCGAGGACGGCCATCATCCTGAGGGGGGGGTAGTTAACAACTAAACATATAAGATACACTCTTTCAGTCATACATTGTTATTTCTAAGTACGCAACACACAATCATGAGTATTTGGTTGCCCTCAGCAACAAATACAACAACACACAGCCTTAAGCATTTTTTGGTTGCCCTCAGCAACAAAGTAGTATTCTTGTAAACAATGCTGACCCGCTGCCAAGAGTTCTGCGCACAGCAACTGAAAACGGACACCCGTGCCCGTGCCCATGCCGACTCTAGCGTATGGCGTGATGCATTAGCTTCACAGGGCAAACTCAGGCTTGAACATTTCTGTAGCCTTCAGTCTCAATCTAGATCGCAACATTATAAGACGAGTGAATGATTAAACTCCGACCAACCACACATCGTCGCCAGACAACGAAGTTACGACGGAAGACTTAATTTATATATTAGCTTTTTCTGTTGGAATAATTTTTTCCTTGACATTATTTATGCTGCAATATCATGATCCGTGACAGTGGCTGGTGGTCTCTTACTATTGTAAGTCTTCAACCGAACAGATAGGGCCTGAAATATCATGGAGCCCATTAATCGCCAATACTTCTTTTTCTATTGCTTTGTAAATTTATCTGACACGTCGTAAAAAGTCTTTTATTTCTTTCCTACTTTATGTTATCGGATATTTCTTTATCGTTTCTTTAATTATGTGTAAGATAAATTCAGTTAGACATTTTTTAAAATTCAAACTTATTTTATTATAACTTAAAATTTTCTGTTGTAGATTATGAAAGGGTATTGTGTGTTCTTATACAGTATCGTAAATGAAAATCAAACAGTTTTTACCTTTTAGATCTCCTAGAGCCTGAATGGCATTATCAGAAATTTAAAATGTCCTCCTTCTGCTGTCGGTTTCTCAGTCGAGGTACTCTCATTAGGGGGGTATACCCGTGCCCGCTGCCACGAGCAATCGCAGAAAAAGTACACCAAATCTACAGACCACTAAATAGCTGACAAAACGTACACAAGCCCGCTTCAAAACTAGGCAAAACAAAGGCAACAAAAATATTAAAACTAAATAACAACAATTCGGACATCAATCGATGACTTCGCTGTTGTTGCCATGGTGTCCCGCCCATCATGTGGTGCTAATAATGAATTCGCATTTCATCACCCTTTAATTTCTGATTTAAAATGGAACTTATCCGAACGGGCATTCTCCTCCCCTACTTCAACAAACTTTGCAAGAAATGATTTGTTACGTATAATTCTTGACATTTATTAGACTATTATAATAAAATTAATTTCTTAAGTATACATTTTTTACAGTATAAATTTTAATGCATAAAAGGGAGCAGACGACGAGCACCGCTAAAATAAATATGTGTATAACTTTGCCAAAAAAAATGACATTGATTGGCATGTAAATATAATGTAACTTGCCTGCCTAAAGAGCTCTCTGGGTGGGCCGGTAAGGGCAATAAGAGGGGATATTCTGAACATATAATACATAGGTATTGTTAAATTTTTCTACCCTGAACCCATTGAAGAGGGTTTAATGAATTTGTGAAAATGTATGTACCAGGCAGAAGAAAGCATCTTCGACCCCATAAAATATATATATTATTGATCAGCATCAACAGCCTAGTCGATCTATCCTTGTCCGTCTGTCTGTTCGTCTGTCCGTCCGTATTTACCCAGCGGACCAAACTGTCGCAAATGATATCGCAAACTCGTGAAATGTTTACCCGAAAAAACTCTCGCAATCGCATCGGGAAACGATAGCAATATTAATCAAATGTCGTTCAGTTTGTAGCAGTCAAAGTTTATTTACGATTGTCGCAAGAAATACGGCTAGCGAGCTTTTTGTGATATGTTTTGCGAGCCTTTTCTGATATTTCTAACGAGTCTTATAAAATATTTTCTGTAATACGTTTTTGATTCAAAATATCTTGAAAAAAATTTTTTTTTAAACCGGTAGCAATTTTTAAAAAAGTCTCTTAATAGATATGCAAACGCACGCATGAAATATGGTTTGCGAAACTCTTTTTTTTCATGCCTATAAAAATGTTTGGTGTTTTTTTTTTCTTAAAATTTAAAACTATTACAAATTTATTAAAATCAAACTTATTTTGTAATTTATTTGTCATCAAACTTTTCTAATCGTGCCACTCTTTCTTGCGCCAATGCGGTTCGAAGGCCCGTAAAACAATTTTTTTTTCTCCGTCCCACGCCGGGAGCATTATCTTGCAACATTTCACTGTTCACTTAACCACGTGTCTGCTCGCACATATTTTTCGGGCTGCAAAAACACAGCATCCGAATGCCGAGTTCAAGTTAACTGTCTCTCTCCCTCTTGACGAAGTTGCACTCTCCGAGCAAGATTAATATTTGAAACAAAAACAACACACTATTCTCTCTACTGTAACCGCATTTTTATCGCAAAGTTCTCACTGCAATGCTCGTGTGCGAGTGTTTTGCGATCAAAATATATCCCATGCGTTGTCAGCTCACATACGAGCTCATTTGTGAACATTTTGCGAGACTTTCGCTAAGGGCTCGCATGTTGGTCCGCTGGGTATGAACGCAAGGATATCAGAACCTATTAGAGATAGAGACTTGAAACTTGGACAGTAGATCCTCCTAGTGCCCACGCAGTACGAGGTTGTTTCCGATATTCGATAACTTGCCCAATTTTCAAGTAATCGATCAAACCCGATATCGAAATCGTGTGTTTTGAGCAAATCTCTAGGTTTTAACAGCTAGAGTCACCAAAATTGACATGTAGCTGCCAGAATAGTATATATATATTCATTTTATGGCTATCGCCACCACCCGCTATCACCACATAGTTATAAATCAAGTAAAAACTCCAATTTGTACTGCCCACCAATTTAATGAACATAATAATGCAATTGCCATTTTAAGAGTACACGATTATTCTATAGTTCAATAAGATCTAACGCTGAAAATTGCATCAAAATCGGTTAACAAACACAAAAGTTATTAATGAAAATGTGTTTTGGCTGGCCACAAGTTTGGGCAGCTTGTGGATATTGCAATTTTTATTTGAAAACTGACTTCTTAACTTACAAACTAATAACATTATAATTAAAACTTGTTTAACTAAAAAACTTAAATTCTATGTTAAACTATGTAACATTTTTTGTGTGATTATTTTTTGTTTTAAGCGGCATAGCTTTTCTAAGTTGGTGTTCTGGAGACCCAGCACCATCCCTTTGCAATGGACTCTGAAATAAAAAGTACATGTTTTATTGTACATGTTTACATATTTTTTTTTAATAATACATACCAAGAATCCCTTACATGCCATTTGCTATCCTTTTTTACTTTTTTTTTTTTTTAAATTATTATAATATGCACTTATTTATTTATTTATTTACTAATTTAAAGGGTACTCAAGTGTATAGCAGTGCAGTGTACAAACCGGCACGAATATTAAAACAAGGGGTGCTCCTTAGGACAACAATTGAACAAGTTGCAATTGAACTTTTACACTTACGCGGCTGTATACTCCCAAGTACCTTATTTCATGAATTTATTAATAATATTGTATTATATTGTACTTAACTTCACACTTCACAAATGAAGTGTAACACAATGTGTTACAAGAAACTGTTGCCCTTTTAAAGTGGGTAACGAGAGACGTGTGAGAGGCATGTGTTTATAACCATTTGAGTGGGCTGATGCTTGTCGGCGGGTAATGTGTGTAGTTAGCTGTTTCTAGGCGGCTTCGATGGTGGTATCGACTGTGACATGCCCTGGGTGGTCGATACGGTAACTCCTCCCCTAGATTCAAATGAAGGCCATAGTGAGGCTATGGGCTGAGCGTCGGTGTCTTTTGGTTGATTGAGTTTGAGTTCTTTTTGACAAACCGAAAAGTAGTATTCCAGTGACCATCATCAGTATTATTGCGGAGTAGGTAGTCCAAAAATGAGCTGAGTGTTTTTTGTTAAGGTGCTAGATTAATTCTAATTAGTCTATTGTGATATTAGTTTCCATGTTCTGGATTTCTGGGACTGTGGTCCTCGATGGTGACTGAACAGTTGTTGTAGTGAATTATTTCTGATTGTTTGATGATGCTTGGCTTCCCACAATTTGAATTGATCTTTAGTCCAGATGCGTTGAATACGAAAATATGCCCTTTCTCAGGTTTAAAAAATTTGTTTTTTTAACGCCTATATCTCTAGTCTCACATTACTCGTTTTGTTATTTAATAAATTTCTAAAGCAATCTACGTTAACTAAGCTTGACTCATGTTCTTGGTAGTTACAAATGTTTATATTGTGAATTTTAGAGTCTGCAAAATATTCTAATAATTATTTGCTGAACAAGTCTTTTTGCTGTTTACTTTTGAATCAGCGAAATGTTGCAAATTTAAAGCAGTAAACGTATTATAAACTATTCCTTATAACGGCATTTCGCTGCGTGTCTACACTGTTCAAAATGTTGCAACCCGCATTGTCGATTACCTTAAAATGATTTCTTTGCTAATTAATGCGCTGTGAATTTTCTCACGCTTGGCAAAAAACCCGCACCAAAAACATGTTCTTCTTCTTATTTGGCCACAAGCGGACAGCAGAGTCTTACAGTTACGAGTTTGTCTTTTGTGTTCTTTGACTTCCTCAATAACATTTGCATAGTTAGTCGGAGTCAGTTAGTTAGTCGCATGTCAGGTTGATTAATTTAAATGGCTTGCTTTGTGCCCGCACACGCGACTAGATGATTACAGCAAATGTTTTCATTATTAGCATGATGTTTTTCTTTTTCTTTTTTTTGTTATTTTACCAACCCTATAGAATGGCTTTTTGGCTCCTATGCGGCAGCAACAGATTTGCCACAATGCTGCTGGCTTTGTGGCAAATGCTAAATTCCAAATATTAATTAGCCAATTTCTTCGTTTCTGCTGTTACAATACAACAATTGTCTTTTGTGGGGCTATTACAAATTGTGAATTCTTGTTTGGAAGAGGAATAAGGTGTACTAATTGTAAGTGTATCGTGCGTTAACAGAGGTATTTGATCGCAAATATGTCAGTATTATTTATTACGGAATCTATTGATAATATGCAATATATGTGTTCGTCTGATATAATTTTAAGGTTTTGATAGTACATGATTATTTTTATTCTGTCCAATTCTTCTCTATTTAGAATGAATTTTAGTATTACGTTAAATTTAGAAAGAAGCAAACTTTCTGCAATATTATTAATGTGATTAAGAATGATGTCGATATTTATGCCTATTCTAGTGGCGTAATCTAATAATTGAATTTTCTTGTTTTCTTCATTTATATCGTTGTAAATTATTTTTTGGTTTGAAGAGATGAAATTGTTAATGGTATCTTGTTCGCTGCTTACGTGTTGTGTCAAATTCTTAAATCTGACTAGCACCTCGTTATTACAACTTACTTGTGTTTTTAAGTTGTTAGTAAGATCGTTGGTATTAGTTTGTAAATGTGTGGTTCATTCAATTTCGTTTGCATCGGTTGCCTACATATTTCCTGTAATAGCTTTAATAACTGACCCTAAGCCATTGACAATTCCCCGCTTTTGTCATTTGGTGGGCATCAAGCTAAGTATTAAACCTTTCTTCCAATTGCCAATTCCCATTTTTTCAACAATGTTTTCGTTAATTCTGTTAAATCGTTTTCGTTTTGTAAGGACAAAAGTGAGTCTTTGATTTTGTTGATGGAAGTTTCGTACTCGGCGAGATGTATTACATTTAATATCGTTTTGTATGCGTGTGTTGTCCTTGTTTCGCCTAAGTTCGTAAAGTCTCTATTTTAATGAAGTTACCGCATGTGGCAGCTGTACTGAAACGATATTAATGATTTTTCACTATCGTTTTATTCTAATAAGTATATTAATTTTATTTTTATGTATTTTCTGTCCGCGTTTAGTTCTAAATGTAATTCTACCGTTCGAGTGAACTACCTGTTTGGAAAATCTCGGGGTGAGTTTTTTACGTCTGTTTTCCTTTGGCGTTTAACTTGTTTATGTTTTTAATTTTTTGTTTTTCTAACTATTGCGCTATCGAGCTTTTTCATTAGCGTTCACAAAAATGAATAATTAACTTTATTTTACTTATTGTGTTCAAATTTGTTTATATATTTGTTATAAGTTACAACAAGATAATTGCGACAAAATTAATAAGTTTTGATAATGCAAGTGGCCGATGCGTACCAAATGCACGAAGCGAACGAACTTCACTAGCTCGACGCGCAGCATCGAGGCCTTCGCATAGGTTAATGCTAGGGCAATAAAATGATCATTACAGCGATGAGCGCAAGCTTAATGTAAGTGTAATCCTAAGAGCGAAATTTAAGCAGTTGATTCGCAGAGCAAGTATTATAAGATGGGATATAAGATGTTTTGGCTGCGTAGCCATACATGCGGTGCGCAAGTTGCCTACGCGCGCGACTCCATCATTTCCCACGATTAGCCCCGTGATCCCCGCCAGAGGCGGCAGATTTTCATCCTTTACGAGGACTAGGTCGTGACACAGGCTTGGTTTCGGAGTACGCCATTTGGAGCGCTGATGAAGCAGCGTTAAAAATTCTTCACGCCAGCGGGACCAAAACAGTTGTTGGAGGTGTCTTACGCGTTGCCAGCCATTCAGACGATTGAATTGAAGGTGCATTACATCAGGCTCAACGAACGATCAAGAAATGACCTGGAGTGAGCACATCTAGTTCTGCTGGATTTTCTGAAAGAGGAATCAATGGCCTGGAGTTAATTATCGATGCTATGTGGCAGACTAGGGTGCGAAGTTCTTCGAAGTTAAGAATGCAAGAGCCGACAGCATGATAAAAATTATGCTTCGCTGTCTTCACTGCTGCTTCCCAAAGCCATGCAAAACCTGTGCACTGAGTCAATATGATTGCGACTGATAAAAAGACGCTTAAGTTCCAGCAGCTCGTTCATAGCGCCGACAAAGTTGGTAGCTTTTTCCGACCATATCTGAGATGGCCTGCCTCGAGTCGATATAAACCTCTTGAGCGCATTCAAGAATGAAGCCGTCGACAGATCCTTGACCAGCTCCAGGAGAACTGCTGTAGTCGCGAAGCAGACGAATACAGCCATGTATCATTTTCTTAGCTCGAGTTCTGGCCTTTCTGGCAAGCAAGAAGCAGGCCATTCCAATTTGTTTCCACATAGAAATTCTGGGCCGTTCAACTACAGTGACGATTGATTTAATCCAATGGGTGTAGATCCTCTCGAAAGTATATCTGCCGGATTAAGTGAAGTAGGAACGTAGCGCCATTTCATGCCATTTGTTAGCTCTTGAACTGCTGTAACACGATTAGCTACAAACACATTGAGCTTGCAGGGCTCGGTCCTTATCCAGGAAAGGCAAACAGAAGAATACAACCAGCAGTAGAATTTTCCATCAAAGAGTGCAATTTTAGAAATCTCACGCATGAGATTAGATAATAAGACGGCGCCACAGAGCTCTAGCTTTGGAACTATGATTGATACGATTATCTGTCCTCTTCGGGTATCCTTCGGGTATTCTAGAACAGCATCATCATTTGAACACCATTTTCGCAGTTTGAAGCCCCCACTTGCCAAGATTCCAGCCATCTGACTAAGAATTTCCTTTGCTTCTTGAATCGAATCACCACCTGAAATGAGGTCGTCAACGTAGAAGTCACGCCACAGAATCCGAGATCCAATGGGGAAGTTAATTTCCTTATCCACGGACAGAGGGAAATGAAGCTGGCTTTGTTCCGTATGTAACTGTATCCAGCTTAAATCCTGTTCTGGCGAGTCTTGCCACAGAATGCATTGGAGGAAATCGAACGGTGCTGTAACGCGTACGCAGCGATACATCTAACCAATATCTCCTGTTAGGGCGACCGAGAAATTACGAAAGCGAAGAAGGATGTGAAACAACGAGCTTTGAATAACAGGACCAGCCAACAACAGTTCATTTAATGAATATCCTGACGAGGTAGCTGCGGAGCCGTCGAAAACGACTCGCAACTTTGTCGTTGAACTGAATTCTTTAAAGACACAAAGTCCTACGGGCGACAGGCCACATATGACCCAGAGCCAAGTATTCCTTTAGAAAATTTGAATATTGAATCTTCAGGTCTGGACGATTTTGTAATTTGCGTTCCAGGGTCGGTAACCGATGAAAGGCTTGTTGGTTGACGTCCCAAGACATTCCAAACTTCGCTTGAAGGGTAAATGAACCGAATATTGGCCACTAGGCAAGCTGGTTAAGTCCTTAAGAAATGCTCTTCACAATCAGTTTCTTCCTTTGATGTGGTAGGTGTAATTTCCAAGCAGGCTTCTATCTCCCAAAATCGACGCACCAATTCATCAGCACGTTCTTCAGAACTTGACTCAAATTTGACCGCAGTATGCTTCGAGGTCAGTCTCCAGAAACTACCCAACCAAGCCTTGTTTTTTGAAGACATGGTAGCCCTGGGAGAAGCTTTATCTGGCCGACGCTGAGAAGCTCATAAAACAAACTAGCTCCAAGCAGCCTGTCCACACGTTGTGGTTTAAAGATAGAATGTTCCAATTCGTAGTGTTGATTGTAAAATTCGGTTGACTATGAGTTATGGTAGGCGCTAGCAGGGCTGTGAGCCATGTTGAGTACTCAGATACTCGAGACTGTATCGTTAAAGTGACCGTATTTCCTTCTGTGTCAAAACGAGAATCTCCTAGACCAGAGACAATGGCTGAGGACTTGTGCTTCTTTAACTGAAGCTGTTAAGCAAGGCGAGAAGCTATAAGGTGAAGCTGAGAGCCGGAATCCAAAAGGGCACGCTAAGGTATCAAAGTGCCGGAGCGATTTTTAGCGAACACCATAGCAGTAGCCAAGAAGACAACATGGCTATTGAAATACTGGGCAACAAGAGAGGTGGAGGTAGAGGCCGACGACTTAGCGAAAGAGGCGTGCAATTGACGAAGAATCAGCAGGCGCAGTCAGCTGACCAGACGGAAAACCAGAATTATTTTAATGCAGCAGGGAATGATGCTTCGCCCCGCAGGTCCGACAGCATCCAGAGCTGCATGATCGCAATTGATGGCCTTTCTTTAAGCAATTCAAGCACAATGCAAGTCGTTTTGCCTCCCTAAGCCCTAAGCCGTAATCCAAATCGGGACAATTATATATGCCATGACCAGGGCAATCACAAAAAACGCAGACAGGGACGTCGTGGTGAGTGGCGATAAATGACGATCTACTTGTGTTAATTGCTCTAGTCTCTTCCACCCGATGGCTAGGGGCATACCTTGCCATAGCAAAATTTACGGTTTCCATTGTTCGGCATCTCTGCTCCAAAAACGTAGCCATATGCTCCCACGATGGTATTAAGTTGATGAACGACGAATCCTCTAGCCTTTCTTCCCACTTGGCTTGTGATGTTGGGTCCAGCTTTTGTAGGTTAATCGTACAATGATGCATCCAGCGATCTGTTCGGTGTTGCCCAGGCTCTTTAATGCGCGAATGTGTGCGTTGAATTGGTCGGATAACTCCCTTAGCGACACGGCCGATCCACCTGCCACCCTCTTGAGCCCCAATATCTCAAGTATGTGTGCCTGAAAAACCAAACGTCTATTATTAAACCTTTTCTCCAATAAATTAAGTGCTATGGCATAATTATCGTTTGTTATTTCCAATGATCGAATTGCGTCCAGCGCTGAATCCTTCAGGCACGATCGAAGATGCTGCAGCTTTTCGATATCTGCCAAATCCGGATGATTTTCTATTCCGGCTGTGAACATAGGATAAAAGTCGGCCCATTCTGTGTAAGTAGAAGCGTTGATAGAAAGTGTGTGCGAAACTAGCTGAGCACCTAACAACGGTGATCGCTAGTACATGTAAGCCGCTCAAAAACAATAGCTGTAAGAACTTCGGTGAACGCAAGTGTCAAGCTATGTAACGAAGCAACGGCAATAGCTTGTACATAAGTTACGCACGAAAGAACAAAAAACTTTGAGCGACCGAGAGAGTAAGCAAAGCGACGGCGATTGCTTGTATGTATATAAGGCGCACAAAACGTAATGTCAGGTTGCTGATCTTTTATGTTTGTTTCTTTAATGTAAAGCAATAATGTAACAACAACAAATTCACGTTGGGGTCACCAAAATGTTGCACTATCGAGCTTTTTCAATAGCTTTCACAAAAATGAATAATTAACTTTATTTTACTTCTTGTGTTCAAATTTGTTTATATATTTGTTTTAAGTTACAACAAGCAGGCAGACCCGAATTGGTCTGTGCTTATTATTTAAGAACAATAGTTTTACAATGGCAAGCGACCCCAAACTGGTTCGTGCCGATTAATTAATAAGTTTTGATAATGCAAGTGGCCGATGCGTACCAAATGCACGAAGCGAACGAACTTCACTAGCTCGACGCGCAGCATCGAGGCCTTCGCATAGGTTAATGCTAGGGCAATAAAAGATCATTACAGCGAAGAGCGCAAGCTTAAAGTAAGTGTAATCCTAAGAGCGCAATTTATGCAGTTGCTTCGCAGAGCAAGTATTTTAAGATGGGATATAATATGCTGCTCTTATTAGTTGCGAGGTCGCTCTAGCTGTTTTGGCTGCGTAGCCAGACACTAACTTTTCGATTATTTTCGGATAGATTTCCTGTCTATATTTATTCAATTTTTCTGGGTAGTCGTGTTCGTTATTGAATACGATATCATTATTAAAAGTGTGTGTCCTGTCCGTAAAAAGTTGGTAGGGGGTTAAGTGTGTTGCCGAGTTTATGGTATTGTAATCGTTTCTATTAGGATTTCTTCGTGTGTAATTTTGTTTCCGTAAGATTAGAATGTAGCCTCTCTACAGGAGCTTTACTAGAAGATTGTTGTAATGAAGTCGTGTGTAATTCTATTTGGTATTGTTTAAAAAAGTCATTGAAAATGTTCGACGCGAATTCTGCGAGTTAAGCGCGTTCCTATTATTGATGGTATAACCGTATGCGAATCTTGAAAATTTGTCAATGATAGTTACTATATATTGAACATGTATTGTATAAAGGTCAGTATGTATTATGTCTATAGGGTTGTTTTGCTGTTTCAGTTATTTTGAATTCAACTTTCTGGGGATTTCCGTCATATTTTATGAAATGTCGCAGTTGTTAATCGTGTGGGATATTTTATTTCTCATATAAGGGAAGTAATATTGTCTGTTGTCAGTGTGGTATTTTCTTATTAGATTATCTTGGTCTGTGATATTTTTAATATCTGTAAGAAATATTGTGCATCTGACTGCTTTAAATATTTTACTATGCGCGAAGAAGTTTTTATATGCTTCCTGGATATCGGGTCTAGGAAAGAATGGCAAGCCCCAGTGTCAATTAGGAATAGTAGCTGTCTGCCGAAGGGTGAATTTATCAAAATGTAAGGTAAGTTCGGTCTGTGTCTGTTTTCGTATTCTCTCAGGTGTCCTGTTTGTCCGTTGAGGCTGGCTGCTGAAAATTTTCGGATTCATCTAAGTTGAGTAGGTGTGTCTGCCTGTAGTTACTAGGAGAGTTGTTGTACTGGGTGTTATAGTTATAGAAATGTTGTGAGAAGTTAGACACAGTAGAATTCTTAAACTGTCGGGAATCAGGGACTGAGTTTTGATTTGTTGGTGGCATTATTGCTGTTGTGAGAAGTTAGACACAGTAGAATTCTTAAACTGTCGGGAATTGGGGCCTGAGTTTTGGTTTGATGGTGGCATTATTGCTCTTGGGTTTCCGTTGTTTTGTGTATTTTTTGGTCCTGTCAAGTGTTGATACATAGTGTCGTATACAATTCCTTTTTCTCCCCTATCGTTTGGACCTATAATTCTTTATTATCAGCTATGCTGAAAAGAGCTCTTTTGGATTCGAGTATTGAGTCGTATAGTTGTGTAGTCAGGTTTTTAAATGGGATATCATGTAACTGTTATATAAAAGTGAATTCGTTTCTTTGGCCTGATAATTTTGTAGTCAACACTTTCTTCATTTCATCCCAATTAAGGGGAGTGTCTGCCTGATCCAATATTTCGCTAGGTCGTCCCTCTATTTTATTCCTAATTGCTCTCAAAAGGAGCTGTCTCCGTTTGATCGCTTCCTCTGATGACCATAACGTTTTAAATAGTTTGAGTTGCCATCGAAAATCGGGAGGTACTTAATAGCTTCCGGGATGTCTAAACATGCTTCCTGTGAGCTTGTTCCTGACAAGTTAGCTAGTCCGTTGGTCGCCATTTCTGACCTTTGTGTTGGTTTATGTGTTAGTGTGAGTGTATTGATGATTTCGTTCGATTTGGGAATGGTAGTATTATTTTGTCTAACCTGGTAAGAGTACTCAAGATATTGGCATGCGACTTAGTATTAGTGTCTTTAGATTATGTAGGTACTCATAACTTAATATATATTATTGTTTTTGTTTGCTTTTCTGTTGGGGGTTATTTTTAAAAGTGTCTGTAATTGCGATAATCGCAATATTATTATATGATTGGAGTTCGAGAATTATATTACGAATACGAATTTTACGTATTTTTATTAATATTTTTTTTTGTGTGTGTTCAATGTAATATGTCCTGTTGTCTGATCTACGATACCCTAACAATTGTCTTCAAAAAGTTTCAGTGACCGATTCGAACAATGTTCGCATCCAACAAGTTGGTTGTGACTCCTAATGCCCTATAAGAAGATGGTCATAAACAAGAATCAGTGACTTGCTCGAACGATACGTTCGCGTCCAGCAAGTTGATTGCGACCATCAATGCCCTAGCGGAAACTGTATAGCTCCTATTTTATGCATTTATAGCATTGTTGTTGTTGTTTTTGTATTCATTTTTTTGTTTTAATTTAATTTGTTTTTTATATTTGTATTTTAATATGCCCTGTGAGAATATGATCTTCGACGAGTTTGAGTGACTTCTTCGAACGATACGTTCGCATCCAACAAGTTGATTGCGACCATCAATGCCCTATAAGAATATGATCTTCAACAAGTTTCAGTGACTTCTTCGAACGATACGTTCGCATCCAACAAGTTGATTGCGACCATCAATGCCCAGCGGAAACTGTATTGCTCATATTTCGTGCATTTATTATATTATTGTTTTTGTTGTTTTTGCATTCATTTGCTTGTGTATATTTCTTCTATAATTATTTTCTAATATACCTTGTAAAATATGGTCCTCAACGAGTTTTAATGACTTACTAGCCATTAAACCATCACTAATCTATTGCGAGGCATAAGCTTGAAAGTATCGATCACTTCTTCGAACAGTATAAACCTATTCGCTTGCAACTTTTCTCACCTTATGCCACGTTACTAAGTTTAGGACACCCCTCGCTGCTACATAATTGTTATTTTATATAAAAATATAATTAACACTGTCGTAGTTGGTATACGTGCTTCACTGAGTTATTTATTTATTTTAACATAAAAGCGAATTCAAATAGCAGCACAGAAAACAATACAATCGCAATTGCAATGCTGTTGATAGGATTCAAAGCCGACGCACATGAATGTCTGTGTGTACATGTATACAGCAGTAGACCTTATTGTATACTACTATAATCATGTATTCTCAAAATGACAATTGCATTTAAATTGTGGCAGACAGACGGATATAGCTAGATCGACTCGGCTGTTGATGCTGATTAAGAATATATATACTTTATGCGGTCGGAGATGCTCCCTTCTGCCTGTTACATACATTTGCACAAATACATTATACCCTTTTAACCCAATTTCAATGGGTAAAGGGTATAATAATTGAAGTGTACTGGTTGAAGTTCGTACAATAAATAATATTATCGACGCTTGTCGGCGGGAAATGTGTGTAGTTTTGTTGGTGGTTTCGACTGTGACATGCCCTGAGTGGTCGATACGGTAACTCGCGCGCCGCTCATTGACCTTGAATATTCACATTGTTGTTGCTAATACAATTTTTCGTCTGCCCAATCTAGGAATCCGACTACTTTGTATTGTTCTTCATCAAATATTTGGGACGAAGCATAGACCATTCAAGAAAAAAATTCGTTTACATTTTCGTTTTGATCGGCATGCATTGCATTACCATTCGCTAACGAATTTCGTAATGACCAGTAATGCATAAGATCGTTAGTATTCATCTTTTTCTGGGGGTATCGCATGACCGTTCGTTGGCGAATTACCTAACGAACGGTGATGCATCAGATAGTTAGTATAGGCTCGCAGCTTGACACCAGCAGAACTACAGGGATCAACAGGATGGAAATTGCGATTGTACGGTTTTCTGTGCTGCTATTTTAATCCGTTTTTTTCTAATTATGACTTAATTATTGATTTGGCTGTTGAGTAGAGGCGTCGGCAAGTAGTGTGGTCTGTTGCAAGTTCAAACCCTACCGAGGGAACTATTTTTTTATTTTTTTTTTATTACTGCTAAACGATATCTAGATGAGTCTGCTTTTGGCTGTGCCTGTTGTTCGGGGCGAGTGTGGGCTTTGTGGAACGGACTTACTCGGTTGATGTGGGCGTGGTCTCCCCCATTGCCATTCGCCTCATGGTCCACGTTCGAAGTCAGCGACGGGACAAAAAGACGCCGGTAGTCGTTGACATTCACTTTGGGACGGATCCTTCTCGCATTGATGAGATGTCGTCCTCCGCATGCCATATTAAATATGTTTGTATTTATTGTTAATTATATTATTATTATTATTATACATTTTAAATGTGTCTTGTCAATTGTGGGTTTCGGGCTATTTAATTTTTGGTTGGCCGGAATTAAAAATAAAACTGCAACTGGTGCGTTTGCGCCGAGCCCGACTGTATTGCACCGCCTCTCAAAATTGACTTCCCCAAACATTCAACATTTTCGGTGCATTGCTGCTCATAGGCACAACGGCATGGGTAACTCAACGACCGTGGTAGGACAATGGCATTATAAAGCACATCGTGTTCGCTCATTCCCCTGCGAGCGAATCGGGCGGGCCCGACTACGCTCCCCACTGTATATTCGCTCAAGGCAGTGCATCCTGAGCTAAGCGTTGCCCTGCGAAATTTTTCTACCGATTTTGTCTAGTATATCGAAAACATAGATAATTAACGGGTATCTGTCTTCTGTCGTTTTTTGATTTAGCTTCCTGAAGTCCACTAATAGTCGTCATTTCTGTTTCCCTCATGTATCTTCCTTTTTTTAACTAATCACACTGAGACGCTCAATGGTGAGTGGCTAAGTTGAATAATGTTTTGATATAACATTTGATTTAACTGCCTAGATGATTCTTCTATATAGTGGTGGTTCGTTAGTTAGTCTGATCTACTGAGATTCTTTTGAAAAAATATCCTTAATTTCCATGATTATATCTACTTTGTTGTGTTGACCGCCTTCATTGTTCTTTGGTACTATATTTCTGTGCATTTAACGGCCCATCAGCTGTTAATGGTTTAGCTATTAATATTATAACTATTGGTACAACGAAAAATCCCACAATTGGATTTGGTGTTTAGTTTCAATATTGATTTTGCCCTGCTACTGAGCTGACCTGAGCTGGGTGAGTAATGAACTTGCTGCCGAAGGGGCCCATAGTTTCTTATCGCTCATTCCTTGAACCTCATCCCTGCTGCTAACATCTGACTTTTTATAGACGTATCCTCCTATAACTTTCAGGTCAGCTAGTTTAGCATGATTTACGCCAGTACGTTCTTGTAAGCTGAAATATTCGGGAGACGATTGACTAATTGATTGTAGGGTAATAATGTTGCGATAAATCGTCGGCAGCGTCTATGCGTTATCGTAAACGTGAACGCTTGAAGTTTCATGGAGCATTTGGTAATCTGCTAGACAAGTCGTGATAACAATGAAATCTTCATATCATGTAGAAAACAAGTTGCGAAACTAATTAGTCAGATATTATGAACAAGTCGTGCATGTTTCATATGCATTCCGGCTAGTGCTAAACGTATAAAGTTGCTAATTGTTGTTAAAGCTCAAAGGATTGGTCAGGGTTCTTCTTAACGAGTTGTACGGGTACACGGACAGAATATGCTACACTATGTTTTGTATGCTACATTATTATTTAATACTTTGTAATTGGGTCCCGACGGAACATAAGATCTTTAAGATGTTTCCTACTCGACTCTCACGCAGCTTCTAATCATTGGGCCCAAGGTGTCGTAGACATTGCGTAGCATCTGTTCAAAACTAAAATCACATTAGTTAAAGGCAATTCTGGAAATAAATATATCCGTGGCTCCTAACTATCAGCATACATTTTTTTTTTCTTTGAAGAAGCAATTTACAAGATATTACGTGACCCGCAGCCACGCCACCCACGAAGGTTCACGGGGTCTAGGAATGTCCTCGGATATGGGCTATAGATTTTTTTTGTTTTAACGCGAATCCCGATGCAATGTACTACGGTGGCGAGGGGAGCAGTAGTATAACGTACGACACAAGTTGCAACGTAAAAAACGAATTCTAACTACAAGTATATGCACAAATACAATTACAAATAAAAATAAGACTATCTACTAGCTAAATAGTTTAGAATAGCGGAGTTTATACGAGGAAGAAAAGACTCCGAGCTGAATACTCTGTAATGCTTGTTATAGTCATCACAGAGAACCCTGAACGGTTCATGCAAAGCATGATTAGTTGAGAAAAATTGAAGCGATAAGAGTGTAAAATTACGTGTTAGAGTAGTAGGGATAGAGAAATTTAATTGGCTAGACAACACAGAAGTCAATTTCACCAGTAATTAATTTATGGATAAATATTACACCCAGCATGGTTCTACGATTAGTTAAGGAAGGAAGGTTAATCATCAGAAGTCTGCTGGAGTATGACGGCACAAAGGGCAAACAACAAGAATTATTTCTGAACGGATTCAATTCTGTATTGATGGATAGAGTACTGTGGTGACCAGATACATGAGGCATACTCAAGTATAGGTCGTACCAAAGATGTATAAGTTATCAAGGATGTAAGAGGTTGGCTAGACACCAAGCCTGAAACGCATCAATGTCAGCTTGTAAAAGATAACATGATGCCATATCTTTAAATGTAACTTAACATCATAGCGAGGGAAGGTCATTAATGAAGAGAGTAAAGAGTAGCGGGCCAATGACTACCTTGAGGAACACCGGAAGTCACCAAAATTCGTTTAAAAAACGAATATCTGAAAAGAACCTTTTGGGTTCTGTTACGGCAATACTCTGAAATTCAGTTCAAGAGATTGACTGCGAAGCCGAGAAGGCATAAGGCAGCAAGGAGTGGTTGACAGAGTCTTACTGAAATCAGTGTAGATGACGTCAGTCTGCTTTCTTTTCTTAAACGAATCAATTACAGGCGAAGTAAACTCAAGAAGGTTAGTGGTTGTAGATCTGAACTTCACGAACCCATGCTGGGAAGGTGAAATAATAGAACTACATAAATGTTGCTGTAGAGATGTTATGATTCTCTCAAAAGCTTTAGGTATAGCGGATAATTTGGAAATACCTCTATAGTTTTCGACATCGGACGTACTCCCTTTATTATGGAGAGGGATAGTAAATGATTCCTTCCAAATGGTCGGAAAACATGAAGTGTTTTCGGATAGTTCAAAAAGTTATAAAACAGGTTTACATAGTGCTGCAGCACAGTACCTGAAATTGTATGGAACACCATCAGGGCCCGGTGAGTAAGCCAGCTTGATGGTGTTAAGTTCGTTGAGAACCGAACTTTCCGTAATAATGGTATTAAAAATGCAGTTTGACCTCTGTAACTGATAAGGATAAGGCTGATTTTTACTACACCTAGAGTAAGAGTAGGTAGTTTGCAAACAGATCGGCTATGCCTGGACCTGTATTCGCGCTCTCTTCTGCAAACTTAACCGAAGACGGCAAAATAGATGTAAGTTAAAATATTGCTTAGGTTAATGAAAAAATTGGAAGCGTCAACGGCGAAGGTAATCCTTATAGCAGATGGAATTTTGAGTAGAAAAAATAGAAAAAGTAGAAAAATAGATCAAGAGATCTGTTTCTTGAATTGTGCACACGATTAACCTGCTGTAAGGACATTTCATGTAGACCATCAATAAATTCGTTTGACGAGGACGGCAACAGAAGTTTGAGTCTGATGGCGATGAGCAATCGACCTCTGGGAGATTAAAGTCCCCAAGAACTACTAAAAGATCCCTATCAGAAAGAAGGGACGAGATAGATTTAATAGCATTAAGATGGGTTTGATAAATGGATAAGTTAGATAGAGGGGTAAGAAGGATAGAAAAACATCCAAATAGAACTCTTACAGCCACCAACTCAATCTCTGATATGGGAAGTTCAATGGGTTCCGACGATGGTACTCCTCCTCCGATATGGCAAGCTCGATCACATCTCTAAGTGGTGTATTTGTAGGTAGAAAAGGAAGAGTCTGAGATGTCCGGCTTCAGCCAGATCTCAGTAAAAGCGATAATTTGAAAATTAAAAGCAAGAGAATCTAAATGCAGGTTAACGAGCTTAGACCTCTAACATTCTGGTAGGCAATCTTGAAAGAAGAATGTAATTTTTTGACGCAGCAAACTAGGAATAGAAGGTAATAAAATCGGAGTCCGATTTTTCTTTTTGGCCTTATATTCTTTGACTATTAGGTGTTCCGGCCAAAGCTCTTTACAACAAATGTTAGTAAATATTTCTGGCTGAACATTTATTTAAAGGATGCAATATCCCATTCATAGGCGTACTTTAATTTCTCCACCGTTATACCTGGGGCTGGAATTTTTGCCTGTATAAAGGCTTCTACATCATCTGATGAGAAGTGAGGGGCAAGCCTATAAACAAAAATATGTCTTTTCGTGGGAACAGTGGGAACACTATTAGCTGTGGTACCTAAAACATTCGGTAGTCTGGACGACGAGCCTTCAGCGGCAGCTGTAAATTTACGATCTTGATTCTGTCGCCTGTCCATTTATATACTTCCGCCAACATTTACTACCGCTCATGTTAGGCGTATGCAGCAGCACATGGTGCGTTGACTCTCAACCATCTACGTGACATTTCTTCTTTGATTTAGACTGCTGTGCACGATGTCGCATAATGCAGCAAAAACAGACCCGATTTTCCTTATCAATTTCCCACCGCTGTTTTGTACCGATGGATCTTCGCACATGAAACCCTATCCTGTTCCTGTTGATAACGCTGTTGCAGAGAACCCGCAGGGTTGTCTACCATGTTGTGCACAAAAACTCGCTCTTTAGTGCTTTTCGTATGGCGTGACCATAGTGGCGCGCATTGCCACATTAAATAGCCAGTTGTCAAAGGTGGTGCCGGCCCCAGTATAATTTCGTATTGCTGGGCATCTTAGCAACAAGCAACGCACCGCATCCAGGGCTTGCCCTCTGAGGCACTTCTGAAGCCTGATGAGATTTTGCTCGTTGATCGACCATTCCTCTGGCTTGCCTGTACAAATTGGTAAATCTTTGCTGATGACATGTCTCGCATTGTTGTCTGTTCTTAACCGCTGATAAAGATCGACCATTCCTCTGGCTTGCCTGTAAATATTGGTAAATCTTTGCTGATGGCATGTCGCGGACTGATTTGCGCAGGTGTCAGCGATCCATTCCACGGAGTTGCATAATTAAAATGTACATTATCGAATTGCTGCCGTGGCGCGTGCGCAATCGATCTATTGAGCGCTCCTAGACCTGTGTGGCCCATGTACGCACCAGTACTGGGCTATGTAGCCTGGTTAAACACCGCAATATTTGATTGATAAGGCACACTGGGGTGTACACTCCAACTAGTTTCTGCTTGCAGATCACGTTCTGGTATCCCAAAGGATCGAAATTGCTCGTTGTTGAACTATTCATTGGGCCAGTAGCTGCAGACGACGTAATGGACAGCCCCTTTAAATTTCCGTATTTCCAGCTCCGCTACCTTTTTCTACACCAGCGACTTTATCTTTTACTCCAGCAGGAACAGGCGATGTGTTAGCCTGTCCCGTTGACCATGCCGTTACAATCGTTACAGCTCTACCGGGTTGGATACTTCTTGTCGTCCTTCACGCACTTGTATCTTGTTCATCACCGTCATCTCACCACAACAATACTATGAAATCCGCTTTGAGTATTTGAGTCTAACTCTTGTACCGCGTGTCTCTCTATAGGCAGCTATTGTTGTAAGCTTGCAATTCGCTTGCTTTGCAGAAATCTCTGCCGTAGCAGAATATACCTCAGACACTCTCTGCTGCAGAGAATATTTTAGAATGTTGGCACCAATACTCGTGCCGGCGCGCGTATTTGCCAGTGATTTCAAGCGTTAAAAGAAACAACAATTTCGATGGTTCGCGGTACGCTGTACGCTTCGGTTCGATTCGATTCGATGTACGCTGAAATATTTTTACCTGTCCATTATTTAACAACCGATATATTACAAGTTTATGAGACTTACATTCGTGCTCCGCACGCGCTTCTGTTCTTCCACTTCTGTTCAGCTGCAAACACAAAACGAAAATGACTCTTAACGAAAGGCAAATTGTACAGCTGGTTGCGATCGACTTTTGAATGTACATACGCTGTTTACAAAAAAATACATATGGTATATGCGCGCTGATCAGTCAGTGAGTCATTTAGGTTAAACCGTTTAAATATGAAAAGTAGTATACTCCCTCCTTTCGTACAACGTATATTGCATATTGGCAACAAGACTGAAAAGTCTCAGCACAATGCAAGAGGAATCTGCTTGTGCGCCAGACGTCATACAAATTAAAAATTTACTAGTCGCCTGTGTGTCGATGTGTCGATATACTCTTATGGACAGGCGGCCCTAGTAAGAATACTTATTCCGCATCATAATTCGGAATTGATAAAATATACACTGCCCGTCATCAGATTAGTTAATGTTCAATATTATCAGAACCATTTGAACTATCGTCTCAAAATTTTTATCCATTTGACTCATCAATTCTTCTAAAAATAAAGCAACAATGGCTTTTCTAACATTTAAGATAATATTATTGTTGTAGTAGGGCGTTCGCAGGGCTTCCAGTTAATGAATTTTGGGTGAATTGCTGCTCGTATGGAGGCTTTTTTACTGTGAAAATTGACTTTTTTCCCTCGTAGAAAAAAACACGTTGGGTTCACTATGAAGATCTAACTTCATTAGCGGTTAGTTAGCGACGGCTAGATACACTTCTTGTGTAAACATGCCGCCTGCCCTGCAGTACTGCAAAAAATGGAGAAGGTAGGGGCTATGTTTTTATTGGTGAGCGCAGGGTCCGGACAGTATCCACCCGATTACCGTGTCTTGGGCCAATGGTGCGCCGCCATGGCTCGGCAGGACGCCTTGGAGAATTAACTCGGGATAGGTCGGAGCGCAACAACAGACTTGATGTCTCCGGCTGGAACCAGCCAATCGCCAATCGGACGTTTTGAAAGGGCTCATTTAGCTTCTCGCTGATGAGTTGGATGGGGTCCTGTATTAAAGCTTAGGCATCATTTGCAGGATGACCTCTCGTTGGAAGCTGGATGTCCTGGAACGGATGACGGCCGAACAAGCGTTGTCTGTACCGAAACGGGTGATGGATGGCCCAGAGGCCTTTGCCAGAGATTCGTCGATAAGACTCTCCGGACAGGACGGGTCTAAAAGTGTCCGAGTGTCGTGGGGCGACTTGCAGGTCCCAAGACGGATTAGTCCTGTTGTGGTCCATTAAATTGGACAGTGAAATGGGGCCAGCGGATGAAGGCGGCGCGGAGCGTTCCGGGGGTGTGATGGTCGCCCTGGCACTAGCGGCAGTGTTGGTGGGCTAGGCAATTTGGGCAATATTTGTTCACCAATACTGCTGGGGGTTTTTTCTCCGTAGTTAGCCGCAGAAACCTCTGCTACTTTCGCACTGTGGACTCCTCCATCGGAACACGGCATCGGAACGACTCCGTTGCTGTTGGCGTGGAGACATCGTGCTGTTACGTGAAGAAGCTTATACATGATAAACATTAATAATCAGATGTAGCCTCTAGATGGATGGCTTTGGTGCTGAAGCACACAAAAGACGCACACGTAGCCTTTTGTAATAAGGCAGGCGCGACCTGTGTAATTTTTAACATCGAAGGGGCCTGCAAAATCGAATCCTGTGTGAGTGAACGGCCAAGAGAATGTGACTCTCTCCACAGGCAAGTCGCCATGAGCTGCGTTTGTAATTTCCATTTTGGAATTACGCAGATTTTGCAGGAGTTGATTGTGGACTTGACTAACACATTAATACACAGCTGGGTCGCAGGAACATCTACTACCGCCAACATTTACTACCGCTCGTGTGCACCAGCACATGGTGCGTTGACTCACAACCATCTACGTGACATTTCTTCTTTGATTTAGACTGCTGTGCACGATGTCGCATAATGCAGCAAAAACAGACCTGTTTTTCCTTAACAATTTCCCACCGCAGTTTTGTACCCATGGATCTTCGCACATGAAACCCTCTCCTGTTCCTGTTAACGCTGTTGCTGAGAACCCGCAGGGTTATCTACCGTGTTGTGCACAAAAACTCGCTCTTTAGTGATTTTCGTATGGCGTGACCATAGTAGCGCGCCACATTAAATAGCCAGTTGTCAAAGGTGGTGCCGGCCCCAGTATAATTTCATATTGCTGGGCATCTTAGCAACAAGCTCGTTTAGCAGCGCGGGATCGTAAAGATGTTCGTGCATACCAAAGGCCGCTATCATTGCTCAATAATTTTGGACAGCTAAGGCCAGTCGGACAATAGTGTTCAAGTTGTCCGTTTTTATTGCTAGCTCCTCTCGTAGTTTTTGCTGCAGCACAGTATGTACTTTTTCAGAGCGGCCGTTTAACATTCGGAGTGTGCCTATAGCATGCTGGGATCATAAGTTTACCACGCACCGCATCCAGGGCTTGCCCTCTGAGGCACTTCTGAAGCCTGATGAGATTTTGCTCGTTGATCGACCATTCCTCTGGCTTGCCTGTACAAATTGGTAAGTCTTTGCTGATGACATGTCGCGCATTGTTGTCTGTTCTTAACCGCTGATAAAGATCGACCATTCCTCTGGCTTGCCTGTAAATATTGGTAAATCTTTGCTGATGGCATGTCGCGGACTGATTTGCGCAGGTGTCAGCGATCCATTCCACGGAGTTGCATAATTAAAATGTACATTATCGAATTGCTGCCGTGGCGTGTGCGCAATCGATCTATTGAGCGCTCCTAGACCTGTGTGGCCCATGTACGCACCAGTACTGGGCTATGTAGCCTGGTTAAACACCGCCATATTTGATTGATAAGGCACACTGGGGTGTACACTCCAACTACTTTATGGACAGCCCCTTTAAATTTCCGTATTTCCAGCTCCGCTACCTTTTTTTACACCAGCGACTTTATCTTTTACTCCAGCAGGAACAGGCGATGTGTTAGCCTGTCCCGTTGACCATGCCGTTACAATCGTTACAGTTCTACCGGGTTGGATACTTCTTGTCGTCCTTCACGCACTTGTATCTTGTTCATCACCGTCACCATCTCACCACACCAATACTATGAAATCCGCTTTGAGTATTTGAGTCTAACTCTTTTACCGCGTGTCTCTCTATAGGCAGCTATTGTTGTAAGCTTGCAATTCGCTTGCTTTGCAGAAATCTCTGCCGTAGCAGAATATACCTCAGACACTCTCTGCTGCAGAGAATATTTTAGAATGTTGGCACCGATACTCGTTCCGGCGCGCGTATTTGCCAGTGATTTCAAGCGTTAAAAGAAACAACAATTTCGATGGTTCGCGGTACGCTGTACGCTTCGGTTCGATTCGATTCGATGTACGCTGAAATATTTTTACCTGTCCATTATTTAACAACCGATATATTACAAGTTTATGAGACTTACATTCGTGCTCCGCACGCGCTTCTGTTCTTCCACTTCTGTTCAGCTGCAAACACAAAACGAAAATGACTCTTAACGAAAGGCAAATTGTACAGCTGGTTGCGATCGACTTTTGAATGTACATACGCTGTTTACAAAAAAATACATATGGTATATGCGCGCTGATCAGTCAGTGAGTCATTTAGGTTAAACCGTTTAAATATGAAAAGTAGTATACTCCCTCCTTTCGTACAACGTATATTGCATATTGGCAACAAGACTGAAAAGTCTCAGCACAATGCAAGAGGAATCTGCTTGTGCGTCAGACGACATACAAATTAAAAATTTACTAGTCGCCTGTGTGTCGATGTGTCGATATACTCTTATGGACAGGCGGCCCTAGTAAGAATACTTATTCCGCATCATAATTCGGAATTGATAAAATATACACTGCCCGTCATCAGATTAGGTAATGTTCAATATTATCAGAACCATTTGAACTATCGTCTCAAAATTTTTATCCATTTGACTCATCAATTCTTCTAAAAATAAAGCAACAATGGCTTTTCTAACATTTAAGATAATATTATTGTTGTAGTAGGGCGTTCGCAGGGCTTCCAGTTAATGAATTTTGGGTGAATTGCTGCTCGTATGGAGGCTTTTTTACTGTGAAAATTGACTTTTTTCCCTCGTAGAAAAAAACACGTTGGGTTCACTATGAAGTTACTTTTCGTCTGTTGGTGAATCTGTGTGGTGAATATGGTTTTTTGTTCTGGTTCCGGAGTTAGATCTAACTTCATTGGCGGTTAGTTAGCGACGGCTAGATACACTTCTTGTGTAAACATGCCGCCTGCCCTGCAGTACTGCAAAAAATGGAGAAGGTAGGGGCTATGTTTTTATTGGTGAGCGCAGGGTCCGGACAGTATCCACCCGATTACCGTGTCTTGGGCCAATGGTGCGCCGCCATGGCTCGGCAGGACGCCTTGGAGAATTAACTCGGGATAGGTCGGAACGCAACAACAGACTTGATGTCTCCGGCTGGAACCAGCCAATCGCCAATCGGACGTTTTGAAAGGGCTCATTTAGCTTCTCGCTGATGAGTTTGGATGGGGTCCTCTATTAAAGCTTAGGCATCACTTGCAGGATGACCTCTCGTTGGAAGCTGGATGTCCTGGAACGGATGACGGCCGAGCAAGCGTTGTCTGTACCGAAACGGGTGATGGATGGCCCGGAGGCCTTTCCAGAGATTCGTCGATAAGACTCTCCGGACAGGACGGGTCTAAAAGTGTCCGAGTGTCGTGGGGCGACTTGCAGGTCCCAAGACGGATTAGTCCTGTTGTGGTCCATTAAATTGGACAGTGAAATGGGGCCAGCGGATGAAGGCGGCGCGGAGCGTTCCGGGGGTGTGATGGTCGCCCTGGCACTTGCGGCAGTGTTGGTAGTCTAGGCAATTTGGGCAATATTTGTTCACCAATACTGCTCGGGGTTTTTTCTCCGTAGTTAGCCGCAGAAACCTCTGCTACTTTCGCACTGTGGACTCCTCCATCGGAACTCGGCATCGGAACGACTCCGTTGCTGTTGGCGTGGAGACATCGTGCTGTTACGTGAAGAAGCTTATACATGATAAACATTAATAATCAGATGTAGCCTCTAGATGGATGGCTTTGGTGCTGAAGCACACAAAAGACGCACACGTAGCCTTTTGTAATAAGGCAGGCGCGACCTGTGTAATTTTTAACATCGAAGGGGCCTGCAAAATCGACTCCTGTGTGAGTGAACGGCCAAGAGCATGTGACTCTCTCCACAGGCAAGTCGCCATGAGCTGCGTTTGTAATTTCCATTTTGGAATTACGCAGATTTTGCAGGAGTTGATTGTGGATTTGACTAACACCTTGAGCCTTGGAATCCAGAACTGTGATCGTATTAGACGCATCATGAGCTGGTATCGAATATGCACACGTGTGTTTTATTATCGGATGTCGGTCATCGTAGCTAAGTGCTTCGGCCGCTCTTAGGGGTTCAAATTAAGGAGTTTGCTGGAAGTGAGCTGTTTTTTGTATGCCAACACTCGCAAGGCTTGTTCGAGCTTGGAGAAGCCTTCGAGGAAAGGAAATGAGGGAGCCGTGTTTGCGAGGTTTACTTTAATCGTGCGTTGCTCTATTGTTTTATCTGGCAGGGGTTCAGAAGGAATGCTCCATTGGCTCAAAGGTAGACGTAACCATTCTGGCCCTTGCCACCACAGCTCGTTGTTAACTAAAGCTTGCATGTATCTCAGTGCGCACGTAAATGGCAGCCCCGTATGCCCGCTGCGAAGCGTCACTGAATCCGTGATATTGAATACTCACCTGTGGCAAAATTCGAGCCATCTAGGGATGCGAAGCGCACTGAGGCCTGGACACTCTTGGAGAAATAAATGCCACTTACTGAGATGACTCTCAGGTAGTTGATCGTCCCAGACCAGTTCTTGGAGCCAGATCTCCTACATACATATTATTGCCTGAACAATGACTGGACCCAACCAACCTGCTAGATCGAACAGTTTGGCAATCTGTGATAGGACCTCACGTTTGGAGACGGACTGCTTGGCTGTCAGATCGGATGGAGCGAAAAAGAATTCATCGGTGTCAGCTTTCCATCTGATCCCGAGAGTCTTCGCCGAACAGGCATTCTCGATTTCTAAGAAGTCGGCGCGAAGCAGGTGGTCCTTGGGAATCGCTCTTAGCAAGTCCTTTTCATTGGATGTCCATTTTCGCAAGGGGAACCCGGCAGTTTCTAGGGCCTTGCGGTGTTCTGAAATTGCCTGACCTGCTATTGATTTGGAATGGGCTCCTGCCAGTACATCGTCGACATACATATTGTTTGCGATAATGTGACTAAGGGATAGAGCGAATGAACGTCATCTGATAATTGATGTAGTACCCGGATTACCAAAATAGGGGCACAGTTAACACCAAAAGTTACTGTGTTGAGCCCGAAGTCACGAAGCTTGTTGTCTTTCGTTCGTAACAGAATTCCCTGGTAGGGCGTCTGTTTGGGATGCAAATGGATCGGCCGATACATTTTCGTGATGTCGCATTAAAGACATATCGGAAGAACCGCAATCTTAGTATTTGAATGGTTAAGTCTGATTGCAGAACGGGCCCTGCATGTAGCACTTCGTTCAGACTTTTGCCATTCAATGACAGGTGGGAGGCGTTAAATATTACGCGGAACTTGGTCGTGGTGCTGTCAGGCTTGTGAACAGCATGGACTGGAAGATAAAAGTTATCCGAACCTTTGTTTGGAGGGACTTATCGCATATGAACTAAGTCCAGATATTCCTGGATCACCGCGCCGTACTGCTCGTTAAGGGGGGGCATTTTTTGCCAAACGATTCTCGTTTCGAAGGAATTGAGCTAGTGCGATGGACCTTGAATGGCTCAACTGGACGTGATCGGAATTCTTGAATGGCAGTGTGACCAAGTATCTGCCCTTTTCATATTTTCTGGTTGTTTTTCGGAAGTTGCGCTCAGCTTTACTGGAATATCCTCCACCTCCCAAAATGTTGTGAGCAGTTTACCTAAGCTCGCATTTGAATTCAGCTAAAGTTGAGTTGAAAAATATAAGACAGATTTGGCAATGGTCTTAGAAACGGGGCCTGTAAGGATTCAGCCGAAAAGCGTTTCGAGAAGCACGTCTATCTATGAGCTCCTATAGAAAGAAGGATCGGCCAAGTGTAATTTTGGAAGTTCTTTCAAAGCATTTTAGGGGATGGTGTAGGAGGGCAAATTGCCTGCTAGCTTTGGAAGGACATAAGCAGAGGTTTCGATATGACCGTGGGCTTTATTGGAGAGCCAATATTAAAATGGCAGAGTTTTTGTGGTTGAGCCGAAATAGCTTGATTCAAACCGGAGACCTGTAGTTGAAGTTGTAGTGGACTGTATAGGCGAAGGAGGGTTCAAAACTATTGGAGTTATGCATTTGGAGGGCATCTGCGGTGTGTCACGGTGGAGCAGCGTATGGTGACGTCCCTTGCACGTGCACGTGAAGCAGTTTAAGCACAACTTTTGTTGCTTAATGACGGAAAGTCTCTCGGGGACGGACATTTGTAGGAAACATTCGTTGCTTCGAAGGTTCTAAGATGGTTGGACTTTTTCTTTGTTGGTTTGGACTGGGATGGCGTATGTGCGCTTGGTCGGATAGCTTCTATCTAAGGCTAAATGTATTCATTTCGGACCATTGAAGTACCTTGCTTAGGCAATTTAGAAGATGAGAAAAATGAGCAATTTTCGGTGCTCACCCTGGACAAGTCAAGAGCCATTAAACACCCCTGGATTGTGCCCTGAAGCTTTTTAAGGGCGGCTCCAGACTCTTGTGTTGCTGAGGGGGGATTGAAAAGAATTTTCAATTGACTATTGACTAATAGTCGCTTATTTTCAAATCTCTCCGTTTCGCCGCTGGTTTTTGAATATAAATTGAACAATTTTTCCACTGGCGTCAGTCTTGTATTATTTATATAGACCGCCGTAAATAAGTCTCGGAAAGTAGGCAGCGCATGGCGGGAGACTGCAACCCCTGGACATGGAGAAGTTGGGGTTGCGCAGCTTGTCTATTTAAGGCAATGGCTCTTTCTATTTTTTCGCTTAGTTGAGCCGCACATCGCTCGTAAACGGATTACGAGTAATCATATTTGGCTTGCATAGCCACAAGGTCACCGCTGCTGCAAGCGATTTGGTTGGCGATATAAAGTCTTAAATTGATATCGTCGAACTTGGAGAGTGAACAGTGACACGTCACTGTCCGCTGCGTCATTGATCTTCACTTCAAACTGGCCTAGTCAGTCAGTTATCGAAACGAAGTCGTTCAGTGCCATTTCGCTTGACTTTTGCATCTTTTGCGTAGTCGAAAGGGTAATTTGTGGGGTAATATCTCTTGTTGGAATCGGACTCACAGGCTTGCGGACGGTTGTGCTGAAACCCTCGACCTTGAAATTCCCGAAAACCGCTCTAGGTGAGGTTAAAGGTCGCTTTGACTCCTTATCGGACGGTGCTGTGAGTCGTTTTTGGCTGTTTGGATCACCACCGATTGGCATACTAGGCTCTTCACGGAGCCAAAAATTGTAATAATCGGGTGAGATGTGATCAAATACAAATATTTTGAATCACAGCTCGCACACGGGTTCCACCCTTACCCATAAGGTCTTGATTTGATCTCGTCGGACTTGGAGAGTGAACAGTGACACGTCACTGCGTCGTTGATCTTCACTTTAAACTGGCCTAGTCGGTCAGTCATCGAAACGAAGTCGTTCAGTGCCATTTCGCTTTACTTCTGCATCTTTTGCGTAGTCGAACTGGTAATTTGTGGGGTAATACCTCCTGTTGGAATCGGACTCACACGGGACGGGTGTGCTGGTACCCTCGACCTTTAGTTTCCCAATAACCGCTCTAGGTGAGTTTAAGGGTCGCTTTGACTTCTTATCGGACGGTGCAGTGAGTCGTTTTCGGCTGTTTTGATCACTACCGATTGGCATACTAGGCTCTTTACAGAGCCGACATTTTTAATAATCGCCGAGCGAAACGGAAAATTTAAAAGTATTATAATTATTTCTTATTGAAATGCCAAAAATAGATTAATATTCTTTTCACAGGGCGGCCGTGTAGTGGAAACGGATCGAGCTAAAATTTATGATTATTATTCATTCATTGTTGAGCTCAGAAAGAAACACGTTTATTCTAAACGCAGCTCAGTGGAAAGTTTTTAACATATAATTATTGTATATAATTTGTTAAACGAATAAAAAAAAAACGAGAAAGAAGGGCTATCTTCGGCATGCCGAAGATTTAATACCCTTGCAGACCCCACCTTTTCATAATGCTCATAGTGATTCGTCCGTATCTAAGAAGCACAGGGAAAATAGTTAATGCCGAGTATGGTTAAAATATCTAGAAAAACAAAAGTTTTCCACACAACAACCTAATTTTCGACCGATCGTTCCTATGGCAGCTATATTATATAGTTGTCCAATGTTGATAGGATTTTGCATATGTTTGACGAGTACAGTAAAAGTAATAAATGCCGAGTTTGGTCAAGATATCTTGAAGAACAGAAAATTTTTTTATACTTTTATTCGACCGATCGTTCCTATGGCAGCTATATGATATAGTCGTCCGATGTTGATAGGATTTTGCATAAATATAAGGAGCATAGTAGAACTAATAAATGCCGAGTTTGCTCAAGATATCTTGAAAAATAAAAAAAAATTCCATACAACAACTTAAATTTGATATAGTGGTCCGATCTTAATAGGATTTTGCATATAAATGAGGAGCATAGTAAACCTAATACATGCCGATTTTGATCAAAATATCTTAATAAACAAAAATGTTTTGTATACAAGAACCTACTTTTCGACCGATCATTCCTATGGCAGCTATATGATATAGTGGTCCGATCCAGCTGGTTTTGACATATGTACTGCGTGCAACAGAAAGAGGCACTTCTTCAAAGTTTAATGAAGATAGCTTTAAAACTGAGAGACTAGCTCGCATAGAAACAGACAGACGGACAGACGGACATGGCTATATCGACTCGGCTGTTGATACTGATCATGGATGTGTATACTTTATGGGGTCGGAGATGTCCATTTCTATGCGTTACACATTTCACGACAAAATTATAATACCCTCTGCAAGGGTATAAAAACAACCAGACAGTAAAGCAGGTAGTCGGATATACCTCAGTCGATTCAGCTTGCCGTCCTAATCAAGAATATATATACTTTATGGGGTCACAAGCGATTCCTTCCTTGATTATCATTTTCAAATTAAATTCCATGGGACAATTTTTATTGGGGCATCTCAATCGAAAATCGATGACTTAAAATTCGCTGCAAAACATGCACTCTGAATTTTTTAATTCACCGCCTCAAAATGTCTGTGCTCTTTTTTGGATGTAAGGCGCGTAACTAATTATCTTTGAAATGAAGATCATCAAAATAAATGATGATTTTATTTTACAAAACTTCAAATAAATAAATTAATAATGTTCTCAATAATAATAATAGTAATAATTATTAAACAAAATTTATTAATTACTTACTGTTGATTTTAAGTTTACAATAAGAAATCATCTTAATCGCAAGTTTGGCTTTAATAGAATTAGTACTTATATACGTATATGAGTCAATATATGCACATATGTATGTATATATAGTACATATGTCATACCACCAGACAGACAAAAGGTGAGGCGGACGTGTCTCAATCGATTTAGCTCGTCGTCCTGATCAAGAAAATATATACTTTATGGGGTCAAAACCGACTCCTGTCTTGATTACCATTTTAAAATTTAATTCCATAAGACAATTATTTTTAGGGCATCTCAGCAGAACTTTTTTCAGCGACAATTGAAAATCGATTACTTAAAATATGTTGCAAAACATGCACTCTCAATTTTTCATTTCGCCGTCTCTCTGGGTACTGCCACTAACCAAATAACATATAGACCGGACAAACCGTACTTTCGATGGTGACATTCGTTATTTCTGTCGATGAGAAATTCTTTCATTTTAGCTCGTTCTTCTTCGAAAGGGTACCTAAGCGTTGGCATGTGTGAATGCTTCTATTCATATACAAAATACGCAAGTATGCGTGAATGGCACACATGCCAACGCTTAGGTACCCTTTCGAAGAAGAACGAGCTAAAATGAAAGAATTTCTCATCGACGGGGCAAACCCTTTCATTATTTCATATTACTCGTCCCCTCAAAAGGGAAGAAATGCCACCGACTTTTGAGAAAAATTGAATTTGAGGGCATTTTTGCTTGTACGGGCACATACACACACAAACATTTAAACGGTACATAGACAAATTGAAAGAGCACTGAGAGTAAGCCAAAGCAGTTTCCTGTAGTGGGAGCGAGATAAAAAACAGCGATGCCGTTCTATCGCACAAATCATATGGATGAGAGTAAGCCACAGCAGTTTCTTGTAGAGTGAGCGAGTAAAAAGACAGCGTTGCCGTTCGCCGACACAGGCCATATGTATTCTTACTCTGTTGCTCTGCGAGCATGCGGGCATGTGTCGAACCCGAACAAAACCGAAGGCGAGTTTGGACCAGTCGCAGAAATAACGAATGTCACCATCGAAAGTACGGTTTGTCCGGTCTATATGTTATTTGGTTAGTGGTACTGCCTATTGAAAAAGTTCATTCTAACACTGAATAGTGCGCGCGTAACTATTTATATTTGAAATGCTTAATATGCAATTAAATTATTCTGCTGTAATATAACTACAAAATCTGAATTTTCACAAACGTTTGCGAATATTTGACTTAGGCGCACCTTGGTTGCTGAAAAACGTATCATTTTTAGCCTTTTTTTCTGAACACATTCAATATCAACCACTTGTACCAAAAACAAAAATAGCTTATATTACTCCGATGTTAATTATCATGCCACTGATGACTCATAATGCTACCGATATACCGAGTTGGTCAAGATATCTTGAAAAACATAAAAATTTTCCATACAAAAACTTAATTTTCGACCGATCGTTCCTATGGCAGCTATATGATATAGTTGTCCGATCTTAATAGGATTTTACATATATATGGGGAGCGTAGTAAAACTAATAAATACCGAGTTTGGTCAAGATATCTTGAAAAACATAAAAATCTTACATATAAAAACTAAATCTTCGACCGATCGTTCCTATGGCAGCTATATGAGGTAGTTGTCCGATCTTAATAGGATTTTGTATATATATGGGGAGCGTAGTAAAACTAATAAATGCCGAGTTTGGTCAAGATATCTTAATAAACAAAAATGTTTTTTATACAAGAACCTAATTTTCGACCGATCATTCCTATGGCAGCTATATGATATAGTTGTCCGATCCAGCTGGTTATGACATATGAACTGCGTGCAACAGAAAGATGGACTTCTGCAAAGTTTCATAAAAATGCCCGTGTACATATGTACAGACTCCAATATGGCGACCTTTTTGGTTTCATTTTTTCTTTTGGTTTTAATTTATGTAAATTTTTAGATGCCAGTAGGCCGCGGATTATATATTTGTGTTTTATTTTTAAACAAAAAAATATGTAAAACAGGAGTGGGCACACAAATATGAAATCGGACTCGAATTGCCGAAATTTTTGCAATGGACACTGCTACTTATCTTATATTAGTTTGATTGCTCCAGGAATTTGCTTTTATTGTAGGTCTACCAATGCCTGCTGGGGCGAACTTATATGTGAAAATTTATAGAAGAAACTTCTATCCGGATCGAAGGACCAAATATTGTAGTAGGGCGTCCGCAGGCTTCTAGTTGACGTTTTTCTTTCGTAGAAGATAACCCGTTGTGTTCACTATGAAGTAGAATTTAGGTTACAAATGTACTAGTGTAAGTGAGTGGTGCATATGGTTTTTTGTTCTGGTTCCGGAGTTAGAGCGAACTTCATTGACGGTTAGTTACCGACGGCTAGATACACTTCTTGTGTAAACAATAATGCTTTATTTGAAAGAAAATCCTCAAAAATAATATAACGAAAATTTGGTCATCACCCCCTGAGATAATTTTTTTTTTTTAAATATTTGATCAAATTGTATTTTTTACTTCTATTTTACCTTTTAAGCATTTTGAAACTAATTTAGTAATGTGTTGTACCGCCTTTGTTGACAATCACTTCCTAAATTCGATTGGGAATTGAATTATAAAGTAGTTCAATATACTGATATGGTGGATTTTTTCAAGTCTTCCTTATTCCGAAGCAAACAAGAAATTCTTTTCTGAGTCTGCCAATTTTTTTTTTATCAATATTATGAAACGATAGTTTAGAATCGACGTGCACTTCAGTCTTTGATCTTTCTTCCAAAGATAAGATTATTGAGCGTTAATTTAAAGATATTTTATAGTTTAAACTGCACAAATTTGGTAACGGTGACTGCCAAAATAAGCAAGAAAACTGAATTGGCATTTGGGGGCAATCGAGCAAACTTTTTCGTCGAAAAAAAATCAAAATAGCAAAAAATATATAATTGTTCTTCTATCTAGCTTTATTTACCTGTCATAGAACACACATAACGGGATGGAAAAAAAAAATAAATTCAGATATTGTGTGCAATAGGAAAATGATGATAGCAAAAAGAAACGAGTGTAAGGGGCGCTAATCTGATGACGCGCAGTGTATCTGAAAACAGAATAGCCATACAAACATTAATTTTACGAGTGATTCTTCGTCTAGAGCTGCATGACAAAGTAGTCCGATGTCGAAAAGATTTTGCACACATTTAAAGCTATTTAATGCCAAGTTTAGGTATGTTAATAAACAACAAAGATTTTCCACAATAACTTAATTTTCGGCTAATCGTTTTATTATCAGTAGTCCGATATTGCTATTAATCACTGCTCAGAAGCAATCCCTTAGGCTTAGGGTCAATAAAATAATGTTTAAAGAAAAGTGTAGCATCACAGTGAAAGGTTGCATAAATGTTTTAGTATTACTTACCGAAACTTACGCGTTTTTAACGCTTGATCATTATAAAATTGATTTATATAGGTAGACAGCAGCCGCTGATCCCAATCATCGGTAACATGACCTCCATAATTTACTCCAGCTATCAGATATTTTAATGCACTGAAAGGTGTCTCTTCATATTCATTTAAATACAAAAGCAATAAAATTTCAGACACTTCAAAATCGGAATCATTAAAACTATATATAACATTCCACCCAAGTTGCTGGAATTTCTTACGCTCCAAGAGAATTGTATGAAAAAAGCAAAGTGCGAAAAGCAGTTTTTTGTATTTATTAGGCTCCTTACAGATATCCATATTCACAACATTTACATTGTTGTAGAGCCTCTTCATGTTAGCTTTAATTCCACGTGGAGGTTCAGTGGTCATTTTAATACTTGTTTCCAATATAGATATAGGGAAGTCTGGGTGAGGGCTCGAACTTAGCCAAAGGCGGAACTTTTTGTGTAACTTAATTGACTGCATAGTTGCTATCATTTTATCGAGAGTAGGCATCCAGCTTAGGGATAAATGACAATTTGCTAGAAATACCCAATTACCATCTCTTATTCCATCCATTATAAGCTTTGTTGCTACTGGTGCTTGTCCTTGTCCCAAACTAAGTGAAAACATCCTCTGAGACATTTTCGTAGTTTCCGAAAGTGCTATTAAAGATTGAGTTGGATCGATACCCGGTGACAAAACAAATATCAGTGGTGTTTGAGAAATTGATTCATCAAATGCAGCCTTTAGATCAAGGACTGGTGGTTCCACATAACGTGGACCTAACTTACTGATAATAAACTGTGTCATACAAAAGCTAATTCGATCCGGTCGTAATGAACGTACTACACAAATTTTTTGAAAATCAGTAAGTTTGTCATTCCATTCGCCAACCAAATCTTCCTGTTCTGGGAACGTTGTAGCGTACCAGGCTGTGAGTCGAAAATATTTATATTATTATGAATAATACTAATACTAAAGTATTAGTCTAATCTTACCGTTCCATACTTTGAAGTTCGTTTCAAATGAGTCTATAATGCCGTGAAAACCTGGTATTTTGTCCAGCTCAGTTATATTGTCCCAATTTTGTTCACTGATCCACCCTATTGAAAGTTAAAATAGAAAAATAACCGTTATTTTCGGGATGCCTAAGATTAAATTACCTATATTTATATATATATATTAGTATACTTGTATTTGGACAGTAAAATGCTAAATTTCCTAAAATGGGACCTGCGTATAATATAGATGTATAATTTTAATTTTGGTAATTCAAATAAAAAAGTGTGACTAACTAATTCGTTTAGTTTAGTCTAGATACAATCAGACGGATATGTCGATATATAAACTTTTCTTTATTATATAAAATACATAATATTGTCCAGCTCAAATATATTGTATTAATTTTGTTCACTGATCCACCCTGTTGAACGGTAAAATAGAAGAAGGAGCAGTTATATTCGGAGATTAAATTCCCTAAATATATATGGATCTCATTTTAACGAGTTTGGCTCGAATTTATGTATAATTGTATTTGGACTGTAAATAGTAACATATATTTAGGCAAAATTTGTTAAAATAAGGGTCTCTATTTTAATTTTGTTATATTAAACTCTTTGACTCTTACGAAAAAAGTGGATAGAATGACGACTCTTACTAAACTAGCTTTATTAAATAAAATGTGTAGGGTAACTATTTATAACCTAAATGAATTACACATAAGTAATAAAATTGTTACACCATTGCTAAAGGATAATTATCATTATTTACATTTTGCTGGATTAGGCGCCTGTCCTTGCTTGTCTAAAACAATTCCACCCTTCAAGATAAAATCATACTCTTCTTCGACCAGCTTTCCGGCATTTGAAAGTATTTTTGCTGTCATATGTATTGAAAAAAGAAGCTTATGCCTTTCAAAAAGTCCACGGCAAGTATTTCGATAAACAGAATATGTATGATATTCATCGATATTGTGAATACGCTCATGTACCAGCTGATTTCGTGGACTACGTTCAATGGATTGCGTAAACAGTAAAATATAAGCCGCCAAAGAGAAAACATACATTGGGTCAATCTTGGACATATCCGTTAAAACGAAAAATAAAATAGCAGCGCGTACAGAAGCAGGCTTGTATTCTTGGCGGGCTGCGTCTATCTCTATTTCTGTGACTTCAGCAATACTAAGGGATTCTTTAACCAGGACGGATGTTTGTCGTGACTTTTGCAATGTAGAAAATAATTTGTCATCATCAAGAAGGGATCCTCTACTTTCATTTAATAAACGCAAAATCTCATTGTCAAGATCAATAAGTGTACGTTTATTACGTGCAATGGTCATAACTAAATCATCTTTTTGTTCTTCTAACGCTGGTTTTTCCTTTCTTACAATAATACCCAATAGTTGAGCTTCCAGTCCATCTTGTTTTAATGCAAAGTTAACAATCGTCATTTTTGATGATATTTCAGGTGGATAGTGGGGATTCGAAATTTTTGTAGTAATGTAAAATCGAAATTGATCGTTATATGATATGTACTTGTCATTAAATTTTATTAGTTTTTCCCCAGATTGAATTGTAAAATTTCGGCGAAGGATTGGGTATATAGCTTGGTCTAGGGTTTCTCCAACATTTTGCAACAATACAGGAATCCCTTCTTTAATAGAATGTTCCATTTGCGGAAGATAATCAGTCATACCCAAATCTATAATAATTAGCTGATTATGTTCCTCCATCTTCATAATCCAATTATTCGCTTGCATTTGAGGATCAATAATCAGCGGCCATCTACTGCCCTGAGTTACAATTACTCCATTTTCCGTACTTAAGTCATCAGACGGAAGTCCTTGAATATTCCATTCTCGGATAGAAACGGCATCGCAGAGAAAGACTGTTAATTTCAGTTCAGACGTGGCTGGAATAACTAAATCTTTTATTAGTTGTCTCCATTTGTTTAAGAGATCTTCACGATATTTTGTGTCAAATGGACCTAAGTAAGTTACAAATGCAATAGATAAAAGACAGTCTCCAGGTAATTTCTCAAAAGCGACGTCTAGTTGAGCTACAGTTTCTATCCAACGCTCACGCTCTCCTGACAGTGATTCAACTAAAATAATTGCACGCTCTAGTTGCTTCCGTAGACGTTCTTCCTTTGCACGTAATTCATTAAGTAATTCGGTTTTTTCATTGAGCTGTCGATAAAGTTCTTCTATTACCGCTTGCAGCTCTTCAAGTTTTTTTTTAGCTGCAGCCAATGCCGCTTGTTTTTCTTCCAGCGACCTCATGGCATTATCTAATTTTTCTTGTTTTGGTGCAACAATTCGATATACTTTACCGTAGTTCTCTATAGCCATAATCCACAGCATTAATGACTTACATGCAACTGAAACTACAGCTACCTTATCTGGTTCCAATTCTGGATTTTTAGTGTACATTGCTATTCGCTTCAGTGTTTTTTCCGAGATGTGATCTCGATCAAAATTTTTTAAATCATTCAGAAAGGTAGATTCACTAAGTACCTTTTTCGCGTTCTCCCAAGTTGGTTCCTTTCCAATTAATATCAGTACGGCTTCCATTACTTTTTCAATCTTCATAGGTGGACGACCATAGGACTTTACTTCAGCAATATCTTTTTTATTTAGTGCATCTAAAGCTTTTACTGCTGCATCAATCATAGGCAAAACAACTTCCAAATCAGCGCGAGCAGTTGCTGCTAAGTCTAAACATATTATTTCTTCACGCTTTATAATTACTGCTTCTGCGTCTACAATCTCTTTTTGCTCTGTCGCTTCGGATTTTTGAATTTCGATCATGGCAATAAATTCTTCGCATTCTTTGGCCAGCAATTTTACCTGCTCTGAACTTACTTTAAGCTCCTCTGACATCAATGTCACCTTTTCTTGAGTATCTGCAATCTTGGATAACCCATTACGTAAGCGATTGGCAGCGGATGATACTTCAAACCTTTTTTTTTCAAGGAGCTCTTTAAAACCGCTTACCAACTGCAAATAATTTGGTGACGTAACATAGTTATATCGTTTTACTTCTTCTAACATAAGCTGTGAAATTTTTGCAACACTAGAATGCATAATTGAAAATGCATGCGGAATATCACGATGTAGGACATTTTCAGTCGTCTCGACCAAACTATCGCGATCTTTCTTATCATCTTTTCCAGGAACGGGAATATTAAGTTGAAAACCCTTCAAAAAATGACAAGCGACTTCCAATAATGCTTCTTGCGGCCACAATCTAAACCAGTTGGGAGTGGTTGCACTTAACAGAGCTGGATATTGACGTATGTAGTTTCTGAAGTTTTCTCCAATGGGGCTAAAACACAAAACTATGTGCATAAAATCTCTTATATTCAACATGAAAAATGTATACAGCGCTTCCGTATTTAGTTCAACTCCAGCCTTTTTTGCGGGACGCTCTAAATCGGATTTTAGTTCATCGAACTCATCAGATTTAAATAAGTTTATCTCTCCACTACTAAGCATATTGTTTATTATTTCTAAGAATGACAATTCAGCTACCTGTTCGCTGCTAAAAATAAAAATGGTTAGCCTTTGCTTAATGCCCGTTACTTTATATAAGGCTTTTAAGTCCTCACGTAAATCGCCGACTTTGTATTTTTTTGAAACTTCAATTTGAAAGATTCCCATTTCTAAAATGAAGGCAGCTAGTTTTGCTAGCACTTGACGACCGGATCCTCCTATACCAATATTTAGGATATGACCGCGCGGCTGAGATATAACGCGAATTATGCGAACTACATGTTCAATGGCTTCTTTAAAGAAAACTAAATTCATACGAGCCATTCCAGGAAAATTATTGTACTCCTCTAATTGGTTTATCATGTATGTGCGCAATGTGTCCAACTTTAAGTCTTCATAGAATCCCTGTGGATGAGCAAACTCCCCAAAGAGCGGAGACTGTTTTGATGGGCATAGGCTGTGAAAAGTGACCTCGTAATATTCTCCTAGGGTTTCATTTATTGTGTTGACAAACCACTCTTGATCTGAGTCATCAACAAGTCTATCACTAAATACTCTAAAACACTCATGAATCCAAAGACGAAGAAAAAGTGACCTTGTCGTTTGTAGTTCCATAGAACCCCTGAGTAGTCCTTGAAATACCTTTGAAATATCACGAAGGTTAAAGAGATAATGTGACTTATTAGGAGTTGGTAGCATTCTTCCAATAATTGCAGTGTAAAGATATATTGTTGATTGAGTAAGTAACAACCACATTTCGCGAACATCGTTAGTAAATCCTTCAAGTTTTTGCTTGAGCATTGTACCAAATATACGTGTTATTGTTTCATGAGTTGGAAAAGTAAGATTTAAAAGTACAAATCGACTTTGAGTTCGCGGAGAGATAACTTGACGTCCACCGCCCGGCGGCCCCATCGCTGCCATGAGTAGTGTATTTAAGACATATATTTTTTGCTGAGTCTTGCGGTTGAACCAGTACTTATAATCGATCCATTGTCTTATAAGTTCAAGAGGGGGCTGTGACCCATACGTGTCTTTGGCAGGCATATTAAAGTCATCCATAAAGCATATCATTCGTTTTCCACCAAAAGGTACAAATTGAGTTTTGGTGCGCTTTTCGGTCCGATTTTCAATTGTAGCCTGCAATCCGGCTGCTGTAGTTTGGGCCGAAATGTTAACGTAAAGCACGCAAAACTTATTCTTATCACAAGCTTCCATTACATTGGTTGCCGTCGATGATTTTCCTGTTCCAACATTTCCAACTATCATCACTGGATGTTCTTCAACAAGAAGTTTTGATACGATATACTCATAGCGTATAGTGTCTCCAGTAGGTACAATAATCTTATAAAATGGAGAACTAAGGTAAAAAAATTATTAGGTGTAAAATATATCTTATAAGTATGAATTACCTCTCATCATAGCGCCAGGTATCCGACAGCTTACTCTCCCAGGGTACGAATGTTCTTTCGTTGGGATCTACATAATAATCATACACAGTGTCTTTTATTGGAAAACAACTTTCAATTTCACGTATATAAGTATCGAGCTTAAATCGACTGTCCTCGTCAACACTTGCACAGATGGACCAAACCAAAGAAAACATAAACCAAAGTTTTGTCATTTCTTCCAATGATTCTAAGTTGTGTGGGTTAATACCATTTTGTTTCGTACCAAACCCCTCAAGGAGCTTACACAAAGACATAACTCCATTTAATTCGTTTGTCTTTACTGGTTCTTTGCAACGGACGTGTTTATACTCAAGCAAATTTGGCAAGATTGACTCAAAATGAATGCGCAAAAATTCAGAATATGCCTTGATTTTTAATTTCTGTAACCATGCATCGACGTATGGCCTCCAACCCCAGTCGTTATAGTCATTATATACCATGCCACAGCGTGATACAGTAGCAGGAGAGGCAACCGCTAAGTCACCTACCTCAAATAGCAATGAAACCTGTGGCGGCATTGTTATTCGTTCACTATTAATAAGCGTTAGAAGCTTATTGTCATCCATCACAGAGTTCATATTTTCAATCCAGACAGCATCAACCGGTCCGTCAAATAAAAGCCATTTCTGCATTAGGTCCTCGTCCGCGCAAATAATTCGCATGATAGAACTCAGTACGCCATCTAGCCACTCTCCTGTACTTAAATTATACTCCCCGTACAACTCAGCTAGATTAAGGGCTTTAGGGTTGACAGGATGCACAGCGACGGACTCCCAGCCTTGAAAACGTTGGGCATTCATTCTGAAATATGCGCCTTGCAATGCTCGCCACGTAACTGATTTCGCTGTTCCAGTATCGCCTATAATCATTACTGAATGTCTAGAATTTTTGGTTTCAAACAGTTCAATAACCTTTTTTACAGCAATTTGTATAGCTTGAAGACCATTGTCTCTGAATTCTTCAATTATAGCAACATTAAAATCACTATAGTCAATCTGTGGAAGACTAACTCCTGGAAATATATCACACATTATTCCAGTAAACAACGGTAAATCAGCGGCTGTAAATCTAGCAACGTTCATATCTTTCATGGCGAGGTAGACTATCTCCTCTTCGTTCGTATTGGGCAGCTGTCGACGTTTGCGCCCAGCATAGCGTAATAATGCAACCATGGAACGAAGACCAAAATCATAATGATACTGTTTTGACAGCTGCTGCTTAGCTAATTCATAAAGGGTATAAACCTTTCTTGCAAGACTTCTTGTATTTGTAAAACCGTCGGAGAAGAGCAGATTTTCTGCAATAATAATATTATCCGGTACCATCATGGAAATTGGCCGGAACATAGACTTTAAGTTATCTGGCAACTCAGTTCTACCAGCATAACCAGGATTCATGGTAATAAATAGTCCGACGGTACTTTTTAATTTTATTGTCTGACCTTCAAAAACAAATTCTTTTAGTTTTGCTGATAGAGCTGCCATTATAGACATTATCTGTTGAGCAACAACTGACAGCACTTCAATGTTTATTCGATTGAATTCATCAAAACAACCCCAACAGCCACTCTGTGCAAGGCCAGAGAAATTTTTACCTATACTCTTATAGTCTAAACCTTCGGAACAGTTTGTTACTATAACCCATAGGCCAATGGCTTTTCCTAGATCTTTTACTGTTTCAGTTTTTCCTGTACCCGCGGGACCCTTCGGGCTTCCACCTCGATGAAGATGAAGGGCTGTAGTTAATGTTATATAGCATCGATCAGTTAATGGTGTTATAACTAATCTCCCAGAATTACCAGTGTATTCGTACCCATACCATTGTTCCGTATTTGTCTGTCTAATTACACACAATTCAGACTCGCGGTGCCAATAAAATCGTAATTGTGAAAACCACTCAAAGTGGCCAATATCCTTGCAGTTAGCTTTGTACATGCGTTCCAGAACATCCCGACCATGTATCTCGAGTGTGATGAGAGTATTTACTTTCAGACGCATTATTTTTGATAAATCCTTGCGACTCATTTCAGATAGTTTCATTAGCACTTTTATCTGCTTTCTTTTAAGTTTTCGAAGTGGTTTCTTCTGGTCAACCATTTTGCAGTGAATGAGACTGCGGGTACAGTCGGTCGTAAACTGTATTTGTGCCGTGGTTAGAACCATCTGTCCCGGCCATAAAGATATCCATTTCTCGCGATTGCCAATAAGCTTCTTTAAAGATCCTCGTGCTAATTTTAGTTGTTCTTTCATTACTGCTATCATATAGTCTTCAATCTGATTCAACCAGCGCTCTGAAGGACCATCAATATATAAAACCTGTAAGAATTCTACACATTCACCGTCATCAGAATACATGGCAGTAGCCTGCCAGCGACTCAATGCTTTTCCGACTCGTCTGAGTTCAAGTTTGTTTAAATTGTCAAAAAGTTTCTTAAGATGTGTTTGTACCAGATCGGGGCGTTTAGCGTTCCCTAATATTTCCAAAAGATCATCATTGGATATAAAGTAAAATCGAGGAAAAAGCTGACGCTTGGCTTCTAAATAAATTTCCAAGGCACGTTGTATCAACTCCAAATGTTCATCCATGCGGTTAAACCGGTTTAATACAAAAGGGGGTGGGCGAAGGTGAGTTGCTTTTACGGCAGTATTTGCCTCAAACATTTTTGCAGTAATTGTGCGAAATTCATCTGTAATAGCTACAAACCGTTTTTCTTCTTCGGGTAGTTGTTTTCGTATATCATCCCCTTGAAATATGTTCTCTAAATATAGCCATTGTCGTTGCACTGAAAGTGCTTTTTCTAGAGTTTCGCTGATATAGGATAATGTTTTTTCCCAATAGTCTACAATGTCAATAAAAGGTTCCACAAAACGAGTTGCCTTCATGGCGGATATTTGAACTACATGCTCTTCTAGTAGTTGGAAGCATTCGTCAACATTTTTGATCCGGTAAATTCCATCTCGAGAGTATGCCATTTCAAATCCTTGTTTTTTCCATATAGCAGCAATATTCATTATTCCGTTTTCAATTTGTAACTCCATAGTAGCTGCATTAGAAATATCCTGTATATCCTCAGAAAATGCCTGAAAATCTAAATTCATAATCAGCTCCAGTGTAAAGCTTTTTGATGTTTCGTCAAAGTCCCTATAAAAAAAGTTTTATTAAAAATTGTTGAAAAAGTATATTTTTATAAAGAATTGTGGCTAACATAAAAGTACGGCTAACTTTGATACTAAAAAGATTTGATACCCTAATAGACGTTTGGCTAACGGCTTTAAAAATATTTGAGTAAGCTAATCAGTAAATTCAAATCTATGGAAACAGAATATTTTGCAAAACATACTAAATTTGCGATTTTTTCTACGGAAATATAAAATATACTAAATAGTAAATGGTGGGATTAGACAAGATATTTTCTATTAAATATCCAAATTTCGACCGGTCGTTCCTATCGTAGTTAAATGATAAGTGTTGTCTGATCAAGACTTTTCGACGTATGTACTGCCTACTATTAAAAAACTATACAAAGTTTCAAAACGATAGCTTTAAAAATGAGAACGAGAAAGAAGGGCTATCTTCGGCACGCGGAAGATTTAATACCCTTGCAGAACACACCTTTTCATAATGCTCATAGGGATTCGTCCGTATCTAAGAAGCACAGGGAAAATAGTTAATGCCGAGTATGGTTAAAATATCTTGAAAAACAAAAGTTTTCCATACAACAACTTAATTTTCGACCGATCGTTCCTATGGCAGCTATATTATATAGTTGTCCAATGTTGATAGGATTTTGTATATGTTTGACGAGTACAGTAAAACTAATAAATGCCGAGTTTGGTCAAGATTTCTTGAAGAACAGAAAATTTGTTTATACTTTTATTCGACCGATCGTTCCTATGGCAGCTATATGATATAGTCGTCCGATGTTGATAGGATTTTGCATAAGTATAAGGAGCACAGTAGAACTAATAAATCCCGAGTTTAATCAAGATATCTTGAAAAATAAAAAAAAATTCCATGCAACAACTTAATTTTCAACGGATCGTTCTTATTGCAGCTATATGATATAGTGATCCGATCTTAATAGGATTTTACATATAAATGAGGAGCATAGTAAAACTCATAAATGCTGAGTTTGATCAAGATATCTTAATAAACAAAAATGTTTTTTTTACAAGAACCTACTTTTCGACCGATCATTCCTATGGCAGCTATATGATATAGTGGTCCGATCCAGCTGGTTTTGACATACGTCCTGCGTGCAACAGAAAGAGGCACTTCTGCAAAGTTTAATGAAGATAGCTTTAAAACTGAGATACAAGTTCGCATAGAAACAGACAGACGGACATGGCTATATCGACTTGGCTGTTGATACTGATCATAGATGTATATACTTTATGGGGTCGCAGATGTCTCCTTCTATGCGTTACACATTTCACGACAAAATTATAATACCCTCTGCAAGGGTATAAAAACAACCAGACAGTAAAGCAGGTAGTCGGATATACCTCAGTCGATTCAGCTTGCCGTCCTAATCAAGAATATATATACTTTATGGGGTCACAAGCGATTCCTTCCTTGATTATCATTTTCAAATTAAATTCCATGGGACAATTTTTATTGGGGCATCTCAATCGAAAATCGATGACTTAAAATTCGCTGCAAAACATGCACTCTGAATTTTTTAATTCACCGCCTCAAAATGTCTGTGCTCTTTTTTGGATGTAAGGCGCGTAACTAATTATCTTTGAAATGAAGATCATCAAAATAAATGATGATTTTATTTTACAAAACTTCAAATAAATAAATTAATAATGTTCTCAATAATAATAATAGTAATAATTATTAAACAAAATTTATTAATTACTTACTGTTGATTTTAAGTTTACAATAAGAAATCATCTTAATCGCAAGTTTGGCTTTAATAGAATTAGTACTTATATACGTATATGAGTCAATATATGCACATATGTATGTATATATAGTACATATGTCATACCACCAGACAGACAAAAGGTGAGGCGGACGTGTCTCAATCGATTTAGCTCGTCGTCCTGATCAAGAAAATATATACTTTATGGGGTCAAAACCGACTCCTGTCTTGATTACCATTTTAAAATTTAATTCCATAAGACAATTATTTTTAGGGCATCTCAGCGGAAGTTTTTACAGCGACAATCGAAAATCGATTACTTAAAATATGTTACAAAACATGCACTCTCAGTTTTTCATTTCGCCGTCTCTCTGGGTACTGCCTATTGAAAAACTTCATTCTAACACTGAATAGTGCGCGAGTAACTATTTATATTTTAAATGCTTAAGGTAACATAATTAATACCGATCTTTTGTATTGCAATTAAATTATTCTGCTGTAATATAACTACAAAATCTGAATTTTAACAAACGCTTGCGAATATTTGACTTAAGCGCACCATGGTTGCTGAAAAACGTATCATTTTAAGTCTTTTTTTCTGAACACATTCAATATCAACCACTTGTACCAAAAACAAAAATAGTTTATAGTACTCCGATGTTAATTATCATGCCACTGATGACTCATAATGCTACCGAGATACCGAGTTTGGTCAAGATATCTTGAAAAACATAAAAGTTTTCCATACAAAAACTTAATTTTTGACCGATCGTTCCTATGGCAGCTATATGATATAGTTGTCCGATCTTAATAGGATTTTGCATATATATGGGGAGCGTAGTAAAACTAATAAATACCGAGTTTGGTCAAGATATCTTGAAAAACATAAAAATTTTCAATACAAAAACTAAATCTTCGACCAATCGTTCCTATGGCAGCTATCTGATGTACTTGTCCGATCTTAATAGGACTTTGCATATATATGGGGAGCGTAGTATAACTAATAAATACCGAGTTTGGTCACAATATCTTGAAAAACATAGAAATACAATACAAAAACTTAATTTTTGACCGATCGTTCCTATGGCAGCTATATGATATAGTTGTCCGATCTTATTAGGATTTTGCATATATATGAGGAGCGGAGTAAAACTAATAAATACCGAGTTTTCATACAAGAACCTACTTTTCGACCGATCGTTCCTATGGCAGCTATATGATATAGTGGTCCGATCCAGCTGGTTTTGATATATGAACTGCGACATATGAAGAGGCACTTCGGCAAAGTTTCATAAAGATAGCTTTAAAACTGAGAGACTAGTTCGATAGAAAGATAGAAAGATAGATAGAAACAGACAGACGGACAGACGGACATGGCTATATCAACTCGGCTGTTGATACTGATCAAGAATATATATACTTTATGGGGTCGGAGATGTCTCCTTCTATGCGTTACACATTTCACGACAATATTTTAATACCCTCTGCAAGGGTATAAAAAGTTCGCATATAAACATTCAAACGGACAATGCTATATCAACTTAGCTGTTGATTGACTGTTCACACATTTGTGCCTTTTGCGATCGCAAGCCCAGCAGGCATGCCCAAATTTACGAAGAAAATATCTCTGGCACACGACAAACCCTTGATCTGCTCAATCGCTCACTTGTGTGTGTCAAATCTTGTCAAATTTGCATCGAACAGGCAAGCAACCAGCAGGCATATAGAAAATTGTGTGAGTGTGCGTGCTTGGCCGGCCCAAAAAGTTTTCATGCACAAATGACAGGTACCCTTACCAACAATAAGCAAGGAAAATAGCAATTTTACACATGGACCGGTCAATCCCTTTAATAATTTCACACAACTGCTCACTTGAAAGAGAAGACATACTCTCAATGCTCTCGTTGATATCATATCATCGAAGTAAATGTTTGTATGTGTGAGCGTGTGCACAAGTAGCAAGTCGCTAAATTTGAACATTTTAAATTTTTGGTGTTTTTTCAGAATTATTCGACAAGCCGAAGATGAATAACCCTTCAGATATACGACTTCAATTTTTTTTTATTTTAAACATAATAGGTTCCCAAAAAAAAGCGCCAACCCATTGACAAAAAATCTCTGGCTCTGGTGCGCACATCCACACATCACAAACATATGTATGTTTGCAGATGTAAGGGTTTTTGTTTTGAGTGAGAGCGAAGCACACTCTTCATATGATTTAAAAGTTACATACATATATTAAGAAAAAGCATCAGCCGCGGCGAGATGCGGCTTCGTATTGAGCGTTCGGCTTTCGAGGCCGGTGTTTGGCTGCCTTCTCAGCAGTTTTACTCTCTCTGGGCATAAAAAAATGGTCACAAGCACCCATGGGGCTCACTCGCATCAATTTATCATGCATCAATTATTTTGCTGTTTGACGTATCTTTGTATTGTATTGTTAGTGATGGTACAAAGATTTATTTTTTGTTTTTTGGGTTTAAACTCTTTATTTACAGCTAATCTTCTGTTACTCTTGCTTAGCAACTTTTATCAGCGTGAGTAGTAAAAGTATTTTTCACAGTTCCTTTATTTTTTTTGCCTTTGTTATATATTGTTTTATTATTATTGAGTGACTAATATTTCTATTAGGAATTGGGGTATTGGGAAATGGGATATTCGGTGTTTTATTGATTTCTCTTGGAATGTGTGAAATTATAAGAATTTTATTGGTATCTGATATAAGCCAGGTAGATGTTTTTTTGTTAAGGAGTCTCTGAATTAACGTGCGTTAGATAGTAATGTTTTAATAATTTCGGATCAAAAATTCCCGTTCTTATTAGTTGAATCTCCATTTTTAAATCTTTGTTTTATTTCATAATTGTTGTAAGTAGAATACTAAAATTTCTTGTGCTTTATTTTTCTATTGCCATTCATTGGTTGACAGAATCGATAACAACAAAAATGGGCGAAAATATTCACCACCTACACGATTGCTAAAATGGCTGTAGTTTTGTTTAGGATCGTATAGTTTTCAACTTCTGATGAGGTTTAAAATTTATACAGTGTTGCAATACCCAAACGAATAGGTTTGTTGATAACCTGCTCCCTATAAGCACTGCTTGGCTAATCATATCTCCAAACACACATATGGTTTTCGTTTGGATACTGCTTTATCGACCGCACTGGAAGCCAGTTCTTCGTTTATTACACAATTGAGGCCATGCGCAACCGAATAGGGCGAATAGAGCAAGAGGTGATAAGATCAGGCCATAGTGCCATTTTAAAGTACAATCGCGTGATGTAGAGCTTCTGAAAGCTTTCCCTTTTTTTTGGGAAGTAATAAAGGTTAAAAGTACAGCACATTTCATTTACAATTGATGCGTGGACGAGTTAAGTGCATATTATTTTTCATTGCAAATCATTTTTGCAAAAGGCGTCATAAACCAAGATTGTATGATAATTGTGGTTTAAGTATTGAAGTGTACTTTTAGTACGCTAATAGAAAAAAAAAACCTTCATAATAACTGGACCGAATAACCTAAATATGATTCGGGGTTTCCATTAAAGAAAAGGTATTTATATGTGCTAGTGTTGAAAGTTAGAACTAATTAGGGCTTCCACAGTTTTCGTGCCTGCTATGATTGTTGTTGGCTAGATCGGTTCCACATGTCAGTAACTTTCTGACAAAGATCATCGGATATATTTAGAAGTGCTAGTCAGCGCTACCAGAGGTGGAGATCGAACCAGAAAAGGGCAACACCAAGAGCACGTGTCGCACTTAGCAACCCAGTAGGACCAATTTTTTTACCTGGTAGAAGAACAACATCTGCAATAGCTTCGGGAAAAGCGACGTCAAGCGGGTGAAACGCTTACTACTTGTGCAGCACCACCGGGGGCCATATGCAGTAAGCGTATAGTGTAACCCATAGAGAGTAACGGAGAACCGTGTACCCTTCCGCTTGCTTAGAAGCCATTGGCATATAAGTCAACTAATTGTTTTACGTAACCATTGATCTTGATTGCTGCTCATATATATATACACTAGCGGGCATAACCCGGCCTTGCCCGTGGCACGTATATTAAAAATCAACGTTCTCAAAAAGCTTTGAAAATGATTTTGAAACTTATCGGACGGTAAACAAACAACTTTCATACAAACGTTTTCCCCCAATTTACCAATGCTGCGAGTGGAATTTCCCAAATCGCTGAAACATGTATTCATTATATTCTTATGTAGAGCTTTGAAAAGCAAATCGGACACAACTTAAAGCTTCGCACAAAAAATCTTTGAGTCGCATTCCACCCGAAAAAGTTTGGATTCTGCGAATAGTGTGAAATACGTCTCAAATGATTTTCCTTATTGATCTTTGGACTCCAATTCTACCACGGGGGAATGAATTTTCCTAGCAGTGTGAAACACCCTTCAAATGAATTTGAATAAAGATCTTTGAAAATAAGTTTTTTTTCGATTGCTTTAAACTTATTTTCAAAGCTCTACATAAGAATATAATGAATACGTATTTCAGCGATTTGGGAAATTCCACCCGTAACAGTGGTAAATTGGCGGAAAACGGTTGTATTAAAGTTTTTTGTTCACCATCCGATCGGCCCCAAACTCATTTTCAAAGATCTATGTTCTATTTAATTTGAGGCGTGTTTCACACTTTTCGAAAAATCCGTTCCTCCTTGGGGGAAATGGAGGCCAAAGATTTGGTGGATGACGTTTTGTGTTCAAATTTATTTCCAAAGATCTATATATATATATATATTATATATATGTATACTAGCGGGTATAACCCGGCCTTGCCCGTGGCACGTAAGTTAGAAAATCAATGTTTTCAAAAAACTTTGAAAATGATTTTGAAACTTATCGGACGGGAATCAAACAACTTTTATGAAAATCGGACAAAACTTAAAATTCACCAAAAAAAAAATCCACCGAGGGAGTTTAGATTTTGCGAAAAATGTGAAACACGTCTCAAATAATTTTTCTTATAGATCTTTGGAAATAAATTTTAACACAAAACGTCATCCACCAAATCTTTGACCTCCATTTCCATCAAGGAGGAACGGATTTTTAAAAAAGTGTGAAACACCCTCAAATTAAATAGAACATAGATCTTTGAAAATCTTTGGAAATAAATTTGAACACAAAATGTCATCCACCAAATATATGGCCTCCATTTCCACCAAGGAGGAATGGATTTTCCTAAAAGTGTGAAACACCCCTCAAATGAATTTGAACAAATATCTTTGAAAATAAGCTTGAGGCCGATCGGATGATAATACAAACGTTTTTAGCGATTTTTCCACACTTGCGGTTGGAATTTTCCGAAACCCCGTCTTAACGTGCACCTACATCACATAAGGTAACTACAGTGAAAATTTCAGCTTCCTATCTCTTACGGTTTGGGCTGTGTGTTGATCACCAATCAGTCAGTCAGGACAAACAGTTTTATATATAGAGATATATAAATAAATTTCTTCTGTAAGATCCTATCGTCCTACAACGATTAGCTTATATATATATATAGTGACATAAGTACCACACCCACAACATATACTATAAGCACACATACACCTAACATATGTCCACAGCACCTAATGCCAACCCCTTATACATAAGCCCTAGCAAGACACCCCAATTTGTAAAAATAAACCCTAGAGCCCAAAAAATCATAAATTCTTGTGAAAATAACTATTCTGGCGTGGGACCGATTATAAAATCGAAAACCATTAGACATAAACATCCGCGACAATCGTTATTCCCACCAAATGCCCAAATTGCCAACGCAGCTCAAATTCAGGCTCTTAGAATATTCTAGAAACTCATTAAAGAGATTGAGTGCATCGTTTAAAGAGAGCGAGCTAATGAACTTGAGCCATCAGCCGAGGTTTGCTAGGCGTTGACAAGACTTTAATAATTGAGTTCTACTGACGACTTCGACCCGTCAAGTTGCATCGTGCACAACTGTAAAATTCCAATAAGTCGCGCTTACTGTTAATACAGATATTTTTTTTCAAGTAACGCGTAGTGACTTATTTAATTGGCGCAGCCGGTAGAATTCGCGAGTGATATAAGACCATTAAAGGACAATTGTAGTCTCAGGCCTTAAAAGCAAATCGTAGTCGGAGCTGATGATCGACGCGAGCGCACAATCAGTCTAAATCGTATCCGCAAAAGGACACACGCGAAACTTGCCGCGAGTGCCTATTGACCGTTCACGGATCACATATATCCCAGGTCAATCAAAAAACCGACATTGCAATTTCATTGCAATTATCTCGTACTCAATTAAGTATTGATCCCATGGACAATCCGACTTACTAGGTAGTGAATTTTATTCACTACATAACAGTGAGTGTGCCCTTGGTCTTGCATATCCTTTGATCCCTGCAAATCGCACTCAGAGCCACAGAAGAATTTAACGCATTCATAGGGCGCATTGATTTCATCATGCAACTATATCTAAAGAGGGATATTCGCCAACACTGCGTTCTGTTCGGAGCCATAGAGATGCAAATAGAGGGAGACGCGCAGAGGGTCACGCAGCTATCCACTGCCAACACTTGGACCGAATTGAGGTCGGCGCTCATCTCAGAATTCAAGACGCAAACGCCATGCGAAGAGCTTCTAAAAAGAATCTACAATACACCGTTCACCGGAAGTATCCGGAAGTTTGTAGAAGAATTAGAATATAAATCTTATGTCATATCTAATAAGTTAATATTAGAAGAGAATCAGATGAACACTATGCTTTACATAAATACGTTAAGCAATACAGTTAAAGACGTTATTATGTAGAAACTACCCGGTAGGTTGTTCATGACATTAAAACGTCATGACATAAATTTAATTTTAAAGCTAAAACATGTAGCACAAAGAGAAGGTGTCTATGATTTAACATGGTCCGATAGAAGTAAAAATCCGAATAACCAAAACAATCCGGCTACTTCCAATAAAAATCGGGGTATCAATGATCAACGTGAGTATGGGAAAAACCCAAATTACAGTCAGACATCAAAACAACATAACTATAATAATACCACACAGAAACCAAAATCACAAGTTGACCGTAGTCCACAGATAAACCAAGAGTTTAGCCAGAATTTAAACCAAGGCAGGGCACAAAACCCCCTTAACTATTAACGCCATCATAAACATTCATCCGCTCCAAATCCGCCAGTAAAAAGGCAACGCGAAAGCGGTAGCGGTCAAATGAAAATGGATAAGACCGAAAATTTTCTTCAAACTGCCTTGGAGTCAGAAACCGAAGAAGATCCAACCCATATATACAGGAGAGTTCTCATTTGAGAGTGATTGACGTGTTTTAGTTGTGCTCCAAGATTTTGT
>NW_026998872.1:0-2934 GCF_035044405.1 Drosophila montana | reverse complement strand
AACTATTCGTACACAAACAAATTGTTTGGAGCGAAAAGCAACAGCAAAAATTTGCGAGAGCGCGATGCACAAGAATAAATTTGCAGCAGCGAACACACGCACAAACAAGTGTTTGCACAGGGGAGCACCAAAGCAAAAGAATCAAAACAGGCAATAACAACAATACGGAACTGACGCCGTGTTTAATAAATGCAATAATTAACAGACTTACGCTGCACAACAGATAACACTTTGCACAAGTTATAAAAGCTTTTTAAATAAAGCACAAAAAGTGCAAAATTTGGAAATAAAAAGCAGGATTTAAGCGCACAAATATATAAAAATCTTGGAGCACAAGTAAAATACGTCAATCACTCTCAACTGAGAACTCTCTCTGACTAGATTGTTATTGTCCGCCTTCCTCAGGTCAACAAATCTCATGTTGAGATGCTCGTTATTGACTCTGCGACGCGGGGTGTATATGCGGACAACATGGTGCCCCTTGTCTGCCAATTGCTCTGAAATATCTTCAGTTGAGACCTCGTGGTGGATATTTCTCAGTACTATGCGGTATGGACGGTCCTCTGTCAGCTGGTGGTGGTGGAACATGCAACCGTTCTCGCGAAAGTGCCTTGCCAACGGTCGGTTATCGTCCGAGGTGCGGCACTGGACGATGCAGCCGCCAGAATTGAGTGCTCTCACGGTGTAAGTATCTGCGCCTAGGATGCTGTCTAGTTCCTTGTAGAACGTGGTGAGGCTGACAATGTCTGGCACAGTAATTCGGGGCACCTTAGAGGCAGGGCGCTCCTTTGGAGGCGCCGTCTGGGTGGGTTGCAGGTGCGTGGCAGGCTTCTGATTTGCCGTTTGTTGCCTGCTGGCCCTTGCGCGTGCTGCGTGCGAGGTGGATGGTCTATCATCTACGTCCTCATTAGTGGCTTTCGTGTTTGTAGTTATCTCTACCTCAGTGTCCATGTCGCTTTCCTCTTCGTCACAGAGGGCCGAGAACCGATTTTGGCTGCCTTTCTTAGCTTCGGTGGTGCTCGCCTTCTTACGAACAATAAGGGGCGAGAGTGTGCCACCTTTCTTTTTTTTGGGGCCCCCATTCTGGGCTTGAACTTTTGCTTTTGGTACTTGACTGCAGACTTAGGCGGGTAATTGTTCAAAAGTGCTTGGAGTTCCGAGCTTGTAGCAGGGTTTGGCCCCGGGAGAGACGGGGTAGTGGGGCTCTGGGAGCTGATGCCATGTGCGAGGGACGACGTTACCGTGGTCGTTCCTAGGGAGCAGGCAGTTGTGGTGATGCAAGACGTAGTGGGCAGCGTAGTGCCCCCGCACAGTGTCATGTATGGCGGTAGAACATTTTCTACAGGGTTATATATGGGTGACCTGCACTGGCTGCGCTCCTATTGGCTAGTGCTTTGCTTGTGTTAGTGAGACTTGGCAAAAGCTCTCTCACGAAAGCTCCGCTCACTCACACGCACACACTTACTACGGCTGAGTTTGGGCGATCAGCTGAGCGCAGTTTGAGCTTAGCTAAAGCTCATGGAGTAATAAACAGATACAGAGCTGAAAACTGACTCCGTGTTTTTATTGCCGTTTTAATTCTGGCGCAAGGTGGATGGGGTTGGTCTGCAAACGCAAGATCAAACACATAAAATAAAGATCATATACCATAGGAAGCAACAACAAATCACTTGCAAAACAACAACAGTGCGCACGAAACGCATGAAAAGTCGGTGCAAGATTTAGAGGACATAGGAAACTCAGTGCAAAGAAAACGGACAAATAATGCCACTGTGTTTGTTGCTGGTTTCTCTGTCGTTCCTACAAGGCAGCGCGTAGAAACAACAACAACACTATTTGGGTTCTAATGTTGTTGCTGCAGAGCCGAGTCTCGGCGCACATAGGTAGAAAATTTGAATGCCAGCAGGCCATGGCATTCAAATCAAAGGTTACGCACACGGCGCGTCAACATCATATACCATGACGAATTTCATTTCTTGTGTTGCTTAGAATATATTTCTATCTTTATTACGTTTATTTAAGTAATAAATTAATTTTATAATAATGCATGTATTTAATAATGTATTACTTTATTGTACGCAACGGTCGCACACAAAAACCCTTAAGCTGTGACGTCATGTGCGAAACAAAATATTGCAATCTTCTCAAATCCATATACTTGCCTTGGCTTGGCGGACACATATCCATGTACACTTGCACCAAAATATGTGTGTTGGGACACATACGCCAACAACAATTAGGCGCGTCGAGGCGTTGATACCCTTATTTAAAGTAATAGTGTATAATGTTTAAAGAAAATAATTATTATTGATTGTACCAGTAGTTGCACAGTTAATACGAAATTATATTTTAATCAGACATTGGATCAAAAATTGAATATGAGAAGGTTTGCGGTATTTAGCTACAGAACTGATCAATATTCAAAATACCCTATTTAGAGAAAGGGTGCATTGCTGGTCGAAAAATGAAAATTATAAAAATCTGCCTGGCTGCTTGCAATTTGAAAGCGAGTGGAGATGAAGAAGACATGACTTTGGGACTTTGCGAATTATAGGCATAGCAGTGCTTAGAAACCACGACAATGAGTTAGAAGAGTGTAGAAGCTTAGATCATAAGCTTTAGGCTCGAACCAAAAAGGGATAGCAAGGACAGAATTTGTGGTGTGCTATTTTTATTGTCGAGTCGTTTGTTTTGACTCTTTTTGTTGTTGGGTTCTTATTGAAAATGTTCTGAAGTAATCATTGAAGTTTTAGGCATCGGAAGAAGTAGCTGCAGACAGCCGGGTGTTGTGTTTGCAATTTGTGTTTGCAACCTTGCAATCTTGCGTCTCATTTTTTGAAAAAGAGCCAAAAGCCTCCTCTGTATATTTATTACTCAATGGGTAAAGCTTGCTCTCTTACGCTCGCACGCGGTTGCACTTTTGTCAAATAAACA
>NW_026998871.1:0-4592 GCF_035044405.1 Drosophila montana | reverse complement strand
CAGGCTATAAATTTTCCCCCACCGGGTCGGTGATTTCCCATTTTTATCTCTTTACCCTTTCTACTTAACACTCTATATATATATAGAATACTTTACTTTACTTAATTTCTTTCTTTTTTCCTATTTATTGTATTTTCTTAAATAACATAGTAAATTAAGACTATTTTTAATTTACTAGGCTTTTAGCATTTAATTTTCATAAAGTATATATAGGAAGACACTCGATTTGTCGACCATTAATAAAATAAAATAAATAAATAAATAAGACTTAATAATTAATGCGGCTGTTGAGAAGAGGCGGCGGCAAGTAGTGCGGTCTGTTGCGAGTTTGAACCCTGCCGTGAAAACCTTTTTTTTTTTGTTGGCTGGTGTGGCTGTTGAGTAGAGGCGGCAGCAAGTAATGCGGTTAGTTGCGAGTTCGAATCCTGCCAAGGGAACTTTTATTTTTACTTTATTTATCATTATTACTACTAAAGCAAGCGAGCGCGTAGCTCGAGTTGCATTTGGTGTTGGAATAAGAGGGACTCCCGACTAGAACCTCTTACTTGTTTAAATTGACATTTATTGATTCAGCTAACGCTCGAATTCATTGATATTGTTACATAAGTTAAGCGACAGACCTTTAGAAAATATAATGATGATATTTTGAAACTAACAGATCCCTTGGCATAACAACAGACAGACGAAATTCGGACATGTCTTGATCAAAATGACTATGTACCGAAGTATAATTTTTGGGTCTATAGATGCTTCATTTCGCTCTTCAAAATAAATTTGCACAAACGCTCTTCGGTTTACTAATTTTCAGTGGGTACATTGGGCAATATGAGGCTATCGGTAATTCAGCAAGTGCCGTCCTCGAGAAACCGGGTATGAGATAATATCAATTTATACTCAGATAACTTAGCTGTAGTTCTTAGCTTTTCTTTTCTTTCTCTCTGTTTCTCTTTTTTACTCTGCGACGGTATCTGCCTCACATTTTCAATCGTGTTCGGTACCTGTCTATTTTCTTTTGCTACAACGCTTCACACATTTTCTAGTGTAACTACTATTTGGTATATTATACTTTGTTAGCAAGGTGCATCCGCGTAGCCGCAACTATTGGCATTCCTAAATTACATCACCGTTGGATATTCTGGATATTCTCGCCCAATTGTCGGATCTACCCCATTCACTCTCTCCGTAATTGCCGATGTCGTCTGAGAGTTCCAGGGCTGCCAAAAGTTGTAACCATGGTATCTTGGGTGGTATTGGGCTTGTTTAAGTTTTTATGAGTCTGGCTCGGCTGCTGCCTATTCCGTCTGTGACTTCTGCTCCCCCTCAGCCGTCAGAGCTGCTGGCGCCGCTTGTACTATATGCAAGTGCATGGTCACATCTTCGTCACTATTTACTGAACTTACACTTACGACGTTGGCTTCTGGCTTTATTCCAAACACTCTCCCCGAAGCCATCTCCTGCCTGACGGCCGTGCATGTGGCGTCTTTATTACAGCGCGGCACTTAAACATTTGCATTACATTTTGTATGCTGCCTTTTTTATTTGCTCGCACGAACTCAAGCAAAAAGTGGCCATCACTTGCAGTTAATGTCGTTATCCCTTTGTTCCTATTGTCTTTTAGTTCGAGAAGCAACCTTATTTCAAACATTTGTAAATTAAAACAAACAACACCAGAATATTTAGTAATTAAGAAACTAAATAGCCAAGCTCTTTGCTTGGTTATTGTAAGAGACATAAAGAAACAATTGCGAATGCACATAAATAATATGGAACAGGCATAAAAAAAAGTACACTGAACTCTGGTGTGGTCAACTAAAAAATCCCATGTTTTCAACAGACAATGGTAATGCGCCACACTATTGGCATTTTAATACTGATACGATGATCGACCTTTATAACATTTTAAGTGGCTAAATATGGAATTCTAGTGTGTGTTAACCAAATCATAAAGACCTAGTAAGGGGCTCAAGACGGGAGTTCCCGCCTAGAGAACACCCTGAACCCTCTTCTACCAACACCAAACGCAGCTCGCGCTACGCGCTCGTTTGCTTTAGCAGTAATAACAAGTAAGTACTTGATTTATATCTGATCAGGTAGTAGCGGGAAGGTGGTGATAGCTATAAAATGAAAAATACTTGATATATATCTATTCTAGAAGCTACATGTTAAGTTTGGTGGCTCTAGCTCTTATTATTTACCAAAATTGCTCAAAAACAGTATTTCGATATCGATTACTTGAAAACGGGGCAAGTAATCGAATATTGGAAACAAACTCGTACTGCGCGGGTACTAAGAGGACCCACATTTGAAATTTCGAGGCTCTACCTCTTAAAGGTTCTGAGATACTAGCGTTCATACATACGCCGGGCGGACGGACATGGCTAGATCGACTCGGCTGTTGATGCTGATTAAGAATATATATACTTTATGGGGTCGGAGATACTTCCTTTAGCCTGTTACATACATATGCACAAATACATTGTACCCTTTTACTCGTTTTCAGGGTATAAAAAAGAATGCCTCGTGGACTTATGCGTTTTATTTGCCACTTACCTGTTGCTTTGTTATGTAAATTGGTTTATTGAGGATCACCCAAGTGACTGTCTCGTGACAGGCCGGAGCCGTTGTCGACCCATCGTACGTCATGTAATGGTCTGTATCAGGCAAGAGTCCACGTATAGACAGCCGCTTTACAAAGACCTCATCGCCGCCATAGCGAATACGTTCTAATTGGTCGGTCAGCATTCGTAGTTCGGGATTGGACAGATCGCCCAGCTAAAAAGTAGCTAATTAATAATTAACTCCTTCGAAAACGAGTGTGAGACGTGTGAAAGCTTACCTGCAATAAAATGGAGACTCCAACGATGCCTTGCGCACGATTCAGGGCATCTGAGAAATTTGCATATAATTGTGAGTTATAACCGAATATTTGTATCTGCAAACCACGGAGAAAGTGGGAAAATATGAATTATATAGATTATGTTGAATTTTGTATTTTGTATTGGATTTGCGAAAAACTTACAAAATACATATTCCCAGAGATCTCTGAAAATGAATTTAAAGCCGATGCGATGGTAAACAAAGAATGAAAATTTTTTGGACAAATATTCACAGATGCGAGTGGAATATCAAAAATCGCTGAAACAAGTAGTCATTTAGTTTTTGTGGTGTGCTTGGAAAATGATTTTGAATCCAATAGAACAAACTCATAACCTCACCCTTATAACCTTTCTCCCGCATTTATCAAATTTATAAGCATGTCTTAAATGAATTTTTACAAAGATCTCTTAAAAAGACTTTAAAGCTGATCAGATAGTAAACAACCGTTGAATTTTCAAAAGTCGCGGCTTGTTGATACTGACACCAGCAACGAAGTCAGTCGTCAGCCTGCCTTCAGCCACTAACCACACAATGCATAGATATGTCAAACAGCAGAATAATCGGAACACGATATATCGCAACGACTGAGCCTCATTTTAATGTGCCCAGCTAGAGAAAAGACTGCTGAGAGTGGCAGCCGAACGCCGGCCTCGAAAGCCGAACGATCAGTATGAGACCGCATCTCGCTCAGCGCACAGCGTCGTTGCGGCTGATGCCTTTTCATAATATATATATGTTAGTTTTTGATTCCAAAAATATATGTGTGAATGCATGTGCAAAGTGTGCCACGCTCTCACTGATTGCTTTGCGCACTTGTGCATCTCTTACTCCCTGCATAGCTTCTCAAAAACCCCGAGATCTACAAACATACATATGTTTGTGTTGTGTGGATGCGTGCACAAGTAGATCGCTGCGTTTGCCAGAGATTTGTTCTTCAATTGTGTGCCTTTTGTGTCTGTGGTGCCAAAAGGCACACACATTCAAATGCTATATCATGTATTTCTTCGTCCAGTCAGGCATAATGGGAAGAATCTGATTTATTTATATTTAATAAAAACTTAAATGACCCAAATGAAATATTTATATTTTATATTCTAATATTTTTGTTTACTGTGGGGACCTATTTGGTTTAAAAGCGAAAATATAACTAAGTCGTATTTCTGCAAGGGTAAATCTTCGTCGGCTTTTCGAAGAATTCTAAGAAAACCTCGACAATTGAACATTTTCAAATTTTGCGATTTGCTACTTGTGCACAGAGAGACAGAGATATTTTCATCAATGGGTGCGTAAATTTGCGCGACGGGCAAGGTCTTTGTTTTTTTGGCATACCTGTTCACCTGTGTGAACCGTCAATGAAACAAGTGATCCCCACTTGTCACTCGCTCGTTTGCACTATGATATGGATCCAGACGCATGCTGGACATTCTGATCGTTAACTGCCTGTCATAAAACCCTTTAGCCCAAAATTTATACAATGTCAAAAAATACATAAAAAGATCACTTGTATTTTTTAAATATCATGATTTTATGTCCAGCGGAAATTAGTTCAAAAATTAAAATCTTTAAAATCTTCAAATATACCAAACACAAAAAAGGATCGCTTATATAGGTATTTATACTATTCATAGTTTTATTGACTTATCATATTTAGCTTTTTCATTCAATTTATTCAATCCAGACGCGTACCAAAGACAATATAAACACTAAGATGAGTA
>NW_026998870.1:0-1536 GCF_035044405.1 Drosophila montana | reverse complement strand
CGCGGAAGTTAAAGGCGAATTAAATCAGAGTAAGCAGAGTTTAAGACCTTATCCAGATTTACATTGCCTACTTTTGGGCTTTATATTTAAATTGAAATTAATTGTTCCTGCTTCAAGTGCCATTTTCGATTTTGGAAATTCCATTCGCAACAGCGGTAAATTGGCGGAAAACGGTTGTATGAAAGTATTTAGTCTACGATTTAAAGATAGTCGAGAAAATTCAATTGAGACGTGCTTCAAAATTTTCGTAAAATCCCTCTTTCGGGTGAAAGGTTAGAAGAGGGAAGTTTTAAATTTTGAGTTTCGTCTGATCGCCCTCAAACTTATTTTCAAAGCACTACATAACAACTAAATGAATACGTGTTTCAGTGATTTTGGAAATTTCACCCCCAATTATGGAAAATAAGTAAACAACTGTTGCATACAACCAACGAATCGGCCTCAAACTCATTTTCAGAATTCTTTGCCAACATTTTTTCGACACGCGTTCCGCGTATCCACCGCTTTTGGGTGGAAAATGCGGGTCAAAGGCTTTCTAAAATTTACTTTGCGGCTTCAGTCTGCACACCACAATATTTTGATTTTAACATATGGTTCTTTATTCGTTGCCTAAACATATTTTCAAATTGGACTGGAGTTCAGGATAGTGGGGAAGAACTTAAATTTTCCACGAGTGGCAGCTGGGGAAAAAAGTAATAATATTTGTAGCACAACGTAGTCACAGTCAAAGCCATGTAATACCAGCTAGTCATATATAAATATAGAGAAAGCTTGGATGATTGCATATGAACGTGGAGCGTGTATATCTAAGAGTGTGTTGGTTACATACAACGTACGATAGTTGCAGAGTCGAGCCGATAGAATTATAAACATCTTACGGAGCACGCGCTAGTTTTCCGGCTCTATCTCGTCGGCGATGGGGTGTTCAGGAAAAAATTCCGAGATGTTAAAAGCCTTTTTGCAAATTATTAATTATAAAAAAAATCGCGTGTTTTTTTGGGGGGAACAGCTCGCCTATCAATCAGTTGAAACTACAGAGGCTAGCAAGCCATCATAGACAAAGAAAAGAAAAGAAATGTAGGCCTGCACTTATTTATGAATGTATAGTGTACACTAGCTACCCCAGAGATGGAAATTGGGAGACGCGTATCCCCACCCTACCATGATCGTCCAAGAGCCAAGACATGTTTGAGACGATCCCTTGTACACCCTCGTTATTGTTCACATGGACTCAGGTCCGCTTTTCATAGGTCCCGGCATTGGAAAGGGGTCTTAGTTAGAATTCATTATAATATCTTTATTTATACCAATTAAATACTTCATTTAAGTCGTTTCTAATCCATAACATTTTATAGTTGATTAAAATTTACTTTACTTTAGAAGCAATTATCATTAATTATAATATAGCTGTTTCCCTGCCAACTAGCCGAGAGTTTAACTGGCTTTTGTTTAATCTAGGCAAAAATTATTTGATTTAAGTTATTGCTAAGCCGAAGCGAAAAGTTGCTGAAAACAATAAGGGTTAATATATATATA
>NW_026998869.1:0-2419 GCF_035044405.1 Drosophila montana | reverse complement strand
TATGTACATATATGCAAATATGACAAAGAGGAATATATGTATTTGTATAATAGTAGTAGGATTAAGCAATGCAGATTATATTATGAGGCTAATGGTCATTTTTGATGCTTAATAAGTTTAAGTTAATAACAGGCTTAGTCAGCATTTATTTTTTGTATTTTAATTTACATGCGGTGTGCGTTATATTTAGCGCCACTACTGTTCGGTGCACAGCTAATATGCATTGCATTGACTAGGTCAAATGCACGCAAATTGCTTATCAATTTCTTTTACCGTTGTTTACACAGGTTTCACATGAGCTCGGTTCACGCTTTGGCACAACAAGGTAATAAAACAACAACAACTGTTTAAGATTGTCGTACGAATGCTCATTTGGCTGTTAGAAAAAAAAACTTATTTTTGCAATGCTCCCTGTGCCCGTAATTCCGATTCTGCTCGTTTATTTTAGAAAACGAGACACGGAGCTTAGGGGTTTTGGTATAGGTGCCAATCTGTGCACGCCAGAAAATTATAATTAGAAAAAAAAGGTACACAGCGCAAGAGCAATGAGCGGCTGGTCCGCAAGAGGAGAGAAATCGTTACCCTTTTAGGATTGGCACCAAAATTAAAATTTGGATATGTTGTTCCGTCCGACTGTGGGCTTCGCTTTTTCAAGCTACGGTTAGTTATGCACCAATTGATAGCCGCCTGCATGGGCTCAAGCCAATGGGAGTTCTGTGGACCAATGCCACTAAGCATGAATTTCTTTTCGGTAGTGTTTAAACTTACACTATATTTTTTTTTTTTGTGCCAATTATGTGGTAATAATTTATTTTTAATTTGAGCCAAAATAAGAAAATAAACAAAAACGTGCTTGCAGGTTAGGTTACTAAACTTTACGCAAAATTATTAAATGCGACTTCACTGGTTGACAGACACGCATTTTTAATTTAGATCGATCATAAGTGTGCAATTTCCAAGTGCAACCACATATTCTGCGTATTTAGGCAAGCTACAATAATTAGCAAAAAATTGCATTGCCTACTTTTGGGCACACTTGAAAAATAATCAACTAATTTTTCGTTAACAAGCGTCACTACAAGGTACCACAAGGGTGACAAGCGCTTGTGACAAGGACTGAAACAAAATTATTGCTTAATATCTTTTGCATGATATTTTCCAATTACATTACCCTGCATATCTTCAATCTCATAATAACTGCTTCCTAGCTTACGACGAATCCTTGCTTTTACGAATGTCAGGACGAGCTTCGCATTAAACCTCTTGGCAAAATTACTTTGTTGAAAGTTTCTACGAAAGACTTCCTGTCCAACGACATAGGAGCCCTCTCGGCTTCTCAAATTGTAAAGCTTTTCGTTTCGTGAATGTTGATTGTGCATCACGTTGACCGCTTTGTTCCTCATTAAATCGACAGAATCGTCTCTGTTCATATGTTGACCAAAGACAAGTCTATACGGGGTATTATTTACTGCTGTATGGAGGCTTGAGCGTAAGGAGCAGCAAATTCTACTGATATTTTCGTCCCAGTTTGATTGATTGGGATGAATATAGGCTTTTATGGCAGAAATTGCAGACCTATTAACACGCTCGGAGGTATTAGCCTGTGGTGCGTAGACTGCATGGTTTATTCTGTACTTTTGCATTAAATTATTAAAGGCATGTGACTTGAACTGTACTCCATTATCATAGACTACAATTTCGGGGACTTCCAAAAATTGTAATATGGCGTCTGCAGTAAGTTTATTTACAGCTTTCAAAAAGGGAAATTTCGTAAAGTGATCGAGTACAATAAAAATTCATACATTACCAGACTTGGATCTCGGATACGGACCAAGAAAGACAACATAGAGTTTTTCAAAGAAACGGTTATTGTCTCCGGTTTTTTCAAGTGGAGTTCTGAGTACTTTATTTGGACTTTTAGTAGTTTTGCAGATCTCGCACTGGTAAATGTATTCTTTTACTGAGGTCACTAAATTGGGCCAATAGTCCTCGAACTCTCTCTAAAGTTTTGTTGATTCCCCCAGCGGAAAGTGGGTTGTCATGGGCCATTTTTAAGGCTATAGGCACTAATTCTAAGGGAAGCCATAATTTCCAAACTAAATCATCGGCAACTTTGTCTCCTGTTGCGTGCTCAGTTCGCCGATAGATAAAACCATCCATTATTTTGACTTCAGTTAGCTGGTTTTGGATTTTCTTTATTTTTGTTTGCAGATCCTGATAGCCACTCGATTGGAAACAAGGCGATTGCAGGTCTATAAAGGTAGAAACATCGATGGCCGATAAGTCCTCAGTGTAAGTTCTTCATAAGGCGTCGGGCACAATGTTTTTGGATCCTTTGCGATGCTAAATCGAAAAGGTATGACCTTGTAGCTCCAACGCCCATCGAGCTAATCGGCTGCTTAGGTCTGTTTGGTCCATC
>NW_026998868.1:0-3125 GCF_035044405.1 Drosophila montana | reverse complement strand
GTCGAGCCAGCCAACAAATATTTTAAATATGGAAAGGTCGCCAAAACCATCAATAAATACATTCGTAATTAAGCTTAAAAATAATATAAAAAACTATGTTTTGGAAAATCTAAAAAATACTTCATAAATATATCCAGAACTTATGAGCCACTTTCCTGAGTAATAATAACACTGTTCATAAATGTGCAACAAGTAAAAGCATTTATAATGAAAGATATCTACAACATATTGTATACGATAGTTTCTTTAGGATATGTTCATAAAGCAACGATCAGCCGCATAGCAAATGGCAATATGCCTGATCGCCAGAATTATCAAGTATCAGACAAGTATGCTACCGTCTTTCACTAAAAATCAGCGGTATACTGTAATATAGGGTTAATCAATCCAATTGCCTTTCAGCAACACTAAGAAGACAAGGATCATTAGCCATCAGTGTATTATCCCGGAAGATTTTAACAGGTAGCAATGAAATAGGGAACAAAATGTTGTAATCTATGCCTGAAACAAGGTGAAATAACACAAAGAAGAGAAAGGGATGTGTGGTAACTGGGTGGTGATCATTTAAACGATTTACGCATCCAGTGGACCACTTAGGGTATCTTAATATTTCGTTTCCATTTAGCGGTAGGCCGTAGAACTTGTCCACGTTTTAAACCCGCATCCAGCAAAAAATTAATTAAGAATACAAGGATAGTTCACAATAGTTATTGTTGATTGCGGAGTTAGCTTTTGAAAAACAAACTTATCTAGCAATCAGAACTAATGGACATGCGTTTATTTGTTGTTTTGTAGGCTCAGACCTGAGCTATTCAAAAGCTCTAGGTAATCCATAGCTTTTCAACAATTAACAAGAGGAATGGAACCATGTTCCAACTGATTGAGTAAAGTCAGATGATATCGACTGAGAAAATAAAATTGCTCTATTGCATACAACGTAGGATAGTTGCAGAGTCGAGCCGATAGAATTATAAACATCTTACGGAGCACGCGCTAGTTTTCCGTCTCTATCTTGTCGGCGATGGGGGGTTCAGGAAAAAATTCCGAAACTACAGAGGCTAGCATGCCATCATAGACAAAGAAAAGAAAAGAAATGTAGGCCTGCACTTATTTATGAATGTATAGTGTACACTAGCTACCCCAGAGATGGATTGATTTAAGTTATTGCTAAACCGAAGCGAAAAGTTGCTGAAGACAATAAGGGTTAATATATATATATAAATTAAAACAATCGTTGATTGTTTTTATTAAAAAAAACACAACTGTTTATTTGCAGCGCTTCTTAAGAACTAACTTGACAAAATTCAGCCTAATATTTATTAGGCTCGAACTGCCGCTGCTGCTGGCGTTTTGTCGCCGTTGGTTGGTCGCCGCTGCTGCTGCTATCGCCGTTGGTCATGCACCTAAGCCGTGATCGTTGGGCTGGGTGCATGAGTACTTCCTCTTAGTATTTGTAATAACTGTTCTTAACTCCTCCCCCTTTAAACGCGGACGTCCTCGGACGCGATGTAATAGCGTGTTTGGGTAGTGTTGGAGTGTTCTATTGAAATGGCTTCTGGTCGAGTAGCATCCCCGTTAATTTGTTGCGAGGTGCTTATTTGCCTAATCAGGCCAACGATTACTGCTATTATTAAGATGAGCAGTGTGCATGAGAGCGTAACGTTTACGGTTTTCGTATTGGTGTTGCTGCTCCTAAGGGTTACCATCTCTTTTGTGTTGCTAATGTTGATCTCGTTCAACATTTGTAACGACAGAACTTCGTCGACCTTTGTTTTTTCCGCTTAATTTAAGCAAAGGTGGAGTTGCTTCTGCGAACATCATTGTTTCGTCTTCTTCAATTCTTACTGTAGAGTTCTCGAAATGGATAAGGAATGTCCCCTTCAAGTTCATTGTCTCGTTATCGATGCCGATTGTGCCCTTGAAATTGTTAAGCAGAATCGTACCGGTAAAAAGTTCTTCGTGGTCGGACACATGTTGGCTATTAGCTATTGTACAATCTGCTACCTGGTTTCTCAGTAGATGTGTAATGCATGTGTCGTTGCTTAATTCTACCAAGTTGTTTTTACTACAAATAAACTTATCGTTATGGGCTTCACATTTATCAAAATTTAATTTATTTTTTCTATTTCCATTTTTAACTGGCTTTAATAACATGACCGTGCAAATTTCTTTAGTTAACAATGGGATGCTTGTATATAGAGTATGCTTTTACCGCTAGTTGCTATTTTGATCTTGGAAAATTCTAATAATTCTTCGCCGTTAATGAATAGTATATTTTCGTTTTCTAGGAGGCTTGTTAATTTTGCAATTCCTATTTCAGACAATACAACCGAATTTATTGTGTTTGTTTTAGCGCAATCGATAGCGTAAATTAAATATTTAATTCTTCTTTGAAGAAATATGTAGCTTTTATTTTAGAATAGTGGCTTTTTCTTCTTTAAACTTTTTATTTTCTGTTTCTGATTTTATTATATTATTTGCTACTTCGCTTAATTCATTAATTCTTTTGCTTAAGAGTCTATTTATAACTAATTGATTATTATTGTTTTCCAATTGTTCGTTCATTTTAGTGATACGAATTTCGTGGGCATTGTGGTCCGGTGTACCGGCCAATCATTTCCATGATGTGCCCAGTGCATCTATTGCTCTAACTTTTCGTTGGGTTGGTTTCGGCCTTTGAAAGTTATAATGCAAGGTACGGGAAAAATGGGTGTGTTCTTTCTATTTCGTTTAATCTGTTCGATAGGTTACCGAACACCATTTCGTATTCCTTTACGTCAAATACGTGGATAATTCTGTAAGTGCCATTTTGTACGGCTGCAGCGCCTGTTTTTTTGCGAGTGTGAGTAGTCTAGGATAGTTGCCAAACCGAAACAGGTCGGCAAGAATAACCTGTGAAATATTATGTTTTGATATTATTTGTGTGGATGATTCTACCATTTTGTGTTTTGATTGTAGTTTTTCTATTTTCTGCTACTTTTTCTTTTTTGTACTTTGGTGTGATTTTTGAGCGTAATCTTTTATCTATCTTGACGTATACTGTGTCTCCCGTCTCATACTGCTTTATTATTTTTTTCTTGCTGTTATGATATTGCAAATCTTCATCCTGCTTTTTTTAAATTTTT
>NW_026998867.1:0-1196 GCF_035044405.1 Drosophila montana | reverse complement strand
ACTTTATAAACAAAAATGTTTTTCATACAAGAACCTACTTTTCGACCGATCGTTCCTATGGCAGCTATATGATATAGTGGTCCGATCCAGCTGGTTTTGACATATGAGCTGCGTGCAACAGAAAGAGGGAATTCTGCAAAGTTTCATAAAGATAGCTTTAAAACTGAGAGACTAGTTCGCATAGAAACAGACAGACGGACAGACGGACATGGCTATATCAACTCGGCTGTTGATACTGATCAAGAATATATATACTTTATGGGGTCGGAGATGTCTCCTTCTATGCGTTACACATTTCACGACAAAATTATAATACCCTCTGCAAGGGTATAAAAAGAAACTGTGATAGACGTAAGGCAAGAAGAATCGGAGAGGAATACGCAATAAAGCCTAAGAAATTCAAAAACGGACACAGGAGTATAAAAAGAATTATGTGGATACCGAATGTAAAGAACCACACATCTACCAAATAGGAGATTATGTTACGCTAAAAAATTTTATCCGACGAGAGGTGCATCGAGTAAACTTAAACCAAGGTTTAAAGGTCCTTATATGGAGGCAACAGTGATAGGCAATGATAGATATTTAATAACAGATGTAGAGAGATTTCAGCAAACACAGAAGCCGTATGAGGGAATATGGGCGGTTCATAATTTAAAGCCATGGCTGAAAATAAAAGCTCAGAAAAGTAGCCAAGAAGCAGAACTTACCAACGACGACTCTTCTGAAAAAGACTTTGATAACAAAGAAAAATGTATTGATAAAAATATTTAAATAAACACAAATAGCTGCACAGAAAACAATACAATCGCAATTGTAATGCTGTTGATAGAATTTAAAGCAGACGCGCATGAGTGTGTGTGTACAGAAATTCTTGGAATTTGCGCTAGCTGCTGCTAACACGTGCGCACATAACTTTTGCGTTTCCTAACCGATCTTAATGAAATTTTCGACAGTACATCTTATTATAGAATAGAATTTAGAATATTTTTGTATTCTCAATTGTATTATCCATTGCATTAAATGTGGCTTAAATAAGTTCGCAATAAAAGTTGGTTTATTAACTTGATTTATAGCTTTGTGGTGGAAAAGGAGAGGTGGCGATAGCTATAAAATGAAAGATATATATACATATATACTATTCTACAAGCTACATTTCAAGTTTGGCGACTCTAGCTTTTATTATTTACCAAAAT
>NW_026998866.1:0-1316 GCF_035044405.1 Drosophila montana | reverse complement strand
TGTATGTCTGTGTTTCTGTATATCTGCCTTTGCCTCTGCCGGTTCGTTTGTCTGTGAAGATCTAGGTGTTCCTGTCTATCTGTTTGCCTGAATGACTGTGTATCTCTCTCTTTCTGTGTGTCTGTATGTTTGCGAATCTGAAGGTCTACCTGTGTGCCTGTCTGTCTGTCTGCCTGTCTGTCTCTCTCTCTCTGCCCGTGCGTCTGACTGTCTGCCAGTCTATTGGTATGCCTTTCTGTCTTTCTATCTTTGTGACTTTGTGACCCGTCTGCCTGTCTCTCTGTCTTCATATCTGTTTGTCTGTTAGTCTGAATGTCTGTATGTATGCCTGTCTGTATGTCTCTTTTTGAGTCTGACTAGCTGTATGCCTTTCTGCCTGTCTATCTGTATGCCCGTCTGACAGTCTCTCTGTCAGCATGTCTGTCCTGACAGTCTGACAGTCTCTCTGTCAGCATATCTGTCCTTCTATTTATCTGTCTGTCTGTCTCTGCCGGTGTGTCTGTCTGCGAAGCTGTAGGTATTCCTGTCTCACTGTCTACCTACTTGTCTGTCTTGCTGCCTGTCTTCCTTGTCTGTCTGCCTGTCTGTCTGTCAGTATGGCGGTCTGTCGGTGTGCTGTCTGTCCTTCTCTCTCTGCTTGCGTGTCTAACGATCTGCCTGTCTGTCTCTCTGCCTGTCTGTCTCTCTCTGCCAGTATGTCTGTCTGTCTAAGATTTTGTATGCCTGTCTGTCTTTCTGTGTAGCTGCCTGTCTGCTGTCTGTCTGTCTCACTCTCTGCCTGTGTTTCTGTCTGTCTGTGAGTCTGTGGGTCTGCATGTCTGTCTTTATTTCTGTCCGTCTGTCTGCTGGTCTCTTTACCTGGCTGTCTGCCTCTATGTCTGCGTGCCTGTATTTCTCTCGCTGCCTGTGCGTCTGTCTGCCTGTCTATCTGTGTCTGTCTGTTGTCGGGTCTGTGAGTCAGAACACCTGTCTGTTTGTCTCTCTCTCTCTCTCTCTCTCTCTCTCTCTCTCTCTCTCTCTCTCTCTCTCTCTCTCTCTCTCTCTCTCTCTCTCTCTCTCTCTCTCTCTCTCTCTCTCTCTCTCTCTCTCTCTCTCTCTCTCTCTCTCTCTCTCTCTCTCTCTCTCTCTCTCTCTCTCTCTTTCTCTCTCTCTCCCTTTCTCTCTGTCTATCTCTTTCACACTCTTTCCCTTTGTTTGTCTGTCTGAATGTCTGTCTGAATGTCTGTCTGTATGCCTGTCTGTCTGCCTCTTTTTCAGTTTGACTAGCTGTACGTCTTTCTGTCTGTCTGTCTATCTTTCTCTCTATCTGTCTGTTT
>NW_026998865.1:0-3730 GCF_035044405.1 Drosophila montana | reverse complement strand
CCTAATATGCCTTGTCTGAAAATCCTCTTCAACGCTGGCATGACTCACATCTAACAAACTATCATAGATTGTTTCAAATTTCGCCTGCAAGTCAGATGCCAAGCTTATGTAATCTTGCAGCTCGTAGTCAACAACATCGCGAAGTCGAGCGGGATCATGTTCAGAGGACAATCTATTTCGTCGATCACTTAAATTCTTAATCTTTATTTTAAGAACAACAGCCTGGGTTCCAACCATTTGCACTTGCACCTTCATCAAAATTTATGAATGTAGCGCACAACAAAATTCACACAACCGAACTACAATACAAGTTTGCGTGCACAAGTGTTCGTTCGAGCGAGATAGCGAATAGAAGGTTATAGCGCGCAACGATTAACGGGGATTTTGCTACGGCGTTTATGTATAACAACCAACTGTATGCAGATGCGCAAGCAAACGGTTCACCACTGTTGTGCTCAAAATTGATAAATTGTGTGTTGAGGCGCGTAGCACTTAACGAACAACTTGAGCTTGTAAAGGTACACAAACGAAATTATAACTAAGAAATAGAGAATCACGTTTACTCAACTAATTTATTCACACTGCAGCGAAATTAGAACACTTAGATTGGTTTTTAAATGTATTTATTTGGCCGCGCAGGGCACTTATTAGAATTTATATGTTTTATATTCAAACGAAAAACTAAAAACTATGACAATATGTAAAGAGTACGAAACGAAACTCCAATAAGACAATCGCTGAGAGCGAAGGGCAGCGGGTATCAATGCAAAGCAAAGCAATGCAGACAGCAACGGGCCAACGAAGAGAGTGGGCAGCAGCTTACAAAGAGCGCGCAAGAACTATTTGCTCTTAGGCTGTAATTATGCTTGTTATCTTCTGCTGTTACTTCACCAAACAATATTCTTATGTAGAGCTTTGAAAATAAGTTTCAAGCAAATCGTGAAAAAATAAAACTTCACCCACGCAATTCTACCGAAGAAGTTTGAACTCTGCGAAAAGTGAGAAACACGTCTCAAATGCATTTTCATATAGATATGTGGAAATGACCTCCAGTTCCACTAAGGAGGAACGGATTTTTCGAAAAGTGTGAAACACCTCTAAAATGAATTTGAACAAAGATCTTTGTAAATAAGTTTGGCCCGATCGGATCGTAAACAAAAAACTTTCATACAACCTTTTTCCGCCAATTTACCAATGTGCGGATGGAATTTCACAAATCACTGAGATACGTCTTTATTAAGTTCTTATGTAGAGCTTTGATAATAAGATTGAAGCAAATCGGACACAACTTAAAACTTCGCCCAAAATATATTTTTTCCACACGATTTTTCCACACTTGCGGGTGGAATTTCCCGAAACCCCGTCTTAACGTGCACCTACATCACATAAGGTATCTACAGTGAAAATTTCAGCTTCATAGCTCTTACGGTTTGGGCTGTGCGTTGATCACCAATCAGTCAGTCAATCAGTCAGTCAGTCAGTCAGTCAGTCAGTCAGTCAGTCAGTCAGTCAGTCAGTCAGTCAGTCAGTCAGTCAGTCAGTCAGTCAGTAGTCAGTCATTCAGTCAGTCAGAACTCAATCAATCAGTCAGTCAGTCAGGGCAAACAGTATCATATATAGAGATAGCTTTTTCTTATTTCCTATTTCCTTTATATATAGTGAAAAGCCCCTTTTTTCTATTTCGCCATTTAATTAGATATAAGTATGCCTGAAAATAGAAAAAGGACATTTTCTTTCTCAGTATTGACGAGTTTGTTTTACAGATAATTGAGTATTAATCCTTCCCCATTTTCATATAATTTCGACCTTTTTGTTGATACAAATATGCCTGAATTCGAAATAGGAAATTTTCTTACCACATTATGATTGGTTTTTTGAGGTAATTGAATTTTAATCATTCTCCATTTTCAAAACATATTTAGCTTCCTTCTTCTCTTATTATATATCAATTTTATTTTTCTTTGTTCCTTTATTCTTTTTAATCAAAATTTGAATTTCCCTATAATTCCCCTTTTTTCTTTTTCGCCGTTCATATTGATACAAATATGCCTGAAAATCGAAATAGGAAATTTGCCTACCCAAATTTGGCTAATTTTATTTTCTCTATTCTTTGTAACAAAAATATATAGTGAAATGCCCTTTTTTGATTTTTCGCCGTTTATATTGATACAAACATGCCTGAAAATCGAAATAGGAAATTTTCTTTCCCAATTACGAGCTAGTTTTGTAAAGATAATTGAATTTATATCCTTCTCCTTTTAATATAAATCAATTTAATATCTTTTTTCCTTTTAGTGAAAATATATACAGTGAACTGCCCCCTTTTTTTCACCATTTACATTAATACAAATATGCCTGAAAATCGAAATAGGACATTTTCTTACCCAATTATGACTAGCTTTTTAGAGATAATTGAATTTTAATCCTTTTCTTTTTTATCCTTATCCTTCTTCCATTAATATATATCAATTTAATTTATTTTTTTCCTTTAAGTCAAATTATAGTTAGTGAAAAGCCCTTTTTTTTTTCTTTTCGCCCTTTATATTGATACAAATGTGCCTGAAAATCGATATAGGAAATTATTTTACCCAAATATGACTAGTTTTTTTAAGAGATAATTGATTTTAATCCTTATTTTTTTCACAAAATAGTTAGCTTTATTCTTCTCTTATTATGATTAGTTTTTTTTTTTAAAGATAATTGAATTTTAATCCTCTATTTGCATAACATAATTAGCTTCCTTCTTCTCTTATTATATATTAATTTTTTTTTCTTTTTTCCTTTAAATGAAAATATGTATAGTGAAATGCCCCTTCTTTCAAATATGCCTGAAAATCAAAATAGGAAATTATCTCACCCAATTATGACTAGGTTTTTAGAGATAATTGAATTTTAATCCTTCGCGTTTTTCGTAAATAATTAGCGTCCTTCTTTTACTATATATCAACAAGTTTTTTTAGTTTTTTATTTCGCCATTTAGATTGACACAAATATGCCTGAAAATCGAAATTTTCTAATCCAAATATGACTAGGTTTTTGGAGATAATTGAATTTTTATCCTTCTACTTTATGATAATATAATTAGCTTCCTTATTCTCTTAATATATATCAAAATAATTTTATCTTTTTTCCATTTATACTAAGCCTCCTTTCCTTAATGTAATTTTTACTTTTTTCCTTTTTTTCTTTTAATCAAAATAAATTGATTGAAAAACCCTTTGCTTCTTCTTCTCCCTTTATATTAATCCAAACATGCCTGAAAATCGAAAAATTGCATTTTCTTTCAAATTATGACTAGTTTTTTTTTAGAGATAATTGGACATTTTCTTACCCTATTATTACTAACTTTTGAGAGAAAATTGAATTTTAATCCTTCTCTTTTTTCATAAAAAAAATTAGCTTCCTTCGTTTTTTCATATTTATCAATTTAACTTTTTTTCCCCTTTTTCTTTTTAATTAAAATATATATAATGAAAATCCCCAATTTTCCTATTCGCCAATTATATTGATCCAAATATGCCTAAAAATCGAAATAGGAAATTTTCTTTCTCAATTATGACTAGTTTTTTAGAGATAATTGAATTTTCATCCTGTTTTTTTTTTTTCAAAAAATAAGGTTCTTTTTTCTCCTAATATATATCAATATATTTTTTTCTTTTTTCCTCTTTTCTTTTTAATCAAATTATATATTGGGAAAAGCCCCTTGTTTCTTTTTCGACCTTTATATTAA
>NW_026998864.1:0-654 GCF_035044405.1 Drosophila montana | reverse complement strand
GCCTGCCTGTCGGTATGTCTGCGAGTCAGTGTGTACGCGTGTCTGTCTGCCTGTTTTCCTATCTGTCTGTCTGTCTGCCGGTCGGTCTGCCTGTCTGTCTGCTTGTCTGCCTCTCTCTCTCTCTCTCTGCCCGTGCGTCTGACTGTCTGCGAGTCTATTGGTCTGCCCTTCTGTCTGCCTATCTGTGTGCCTGTCTCTCTGTCTGCATGTCTGGCTGTCTGTTTATTAGCCTGTCTGTCTCTGCCGGTGCGTCTGTCTGCTTGACTGTCTGTGTATCTCTCTCTCTTCCTGTGAGTCTGTATGTCTGCTAGTTTGTGTGACCGTCTGCCTATCTGTCAATCTCTCTGCCGGTCTGCCTTTCTGTCTGTCTATCCGTGTACCTGTCTGTCTGTCTGCTCGTCTGCCTGTCTACATATCTGTCTGTCTGTTAGTCTACCTGAATTTTTCTGCCGATGTGTCCGTCTGCGAGGCTGTAGGTATCCTTGCCTATCTGTCTATCCCTCACTATATTCCTTTGTTTCTGTATGTCTGCGAGTCTGTGGGTCAGCGTGTCTGTCTGTCTTTCTCTCTCTGCCCGTGCGTCTGACTGTCTGCGAGTCTTTTGGTCCGCCTTTCTGTCTGTCTGTCTGTGTGCCTGTATGTCTGTCTGCCCGT
>NW_026998863.1:0-2804 GCF_035044405.1 Drosophila montana | reverse complement strand
AGCGTAACCAGCCTGTCACCCTTCCAGTCCCTTCAGGGAACCATTCCTGCCCCAAAAAACTAACTTCCTCTTCTACTAAGTCTCTATTCATTATCAGAATGTCAGAGGTCTCATTTCAAAACTCAAAAATCTTTTCATTGCCAGCACTTCCTTCGATTTGGATATAATCGCATTTTCAGAAACATGGTTAAATTCAACCATATCTGATTTTGAGGTTTTTTCGAATAATTTTATTTTGCATAGAAATGATCGGGCCACTCTAGGTGGTGGGGTATTAATTGCCGTTAAAGCCACTCTCCAGTCAGAAGATATGTGTATTCCCAAGTCAATTCCTTCGACTACCTCTTCAAAGCCACCTTGGTTTACTCCCAGATTAACGAATCTAAAAAATATAAAATCAAAATATTTTAAAAAGTTTAAAATGTCTGGTTCGTGTACTGACTTGGCTATGGAATATTCATAGCCAAGTCGAACTTCTTTCTTCTGAATTCTCAATGCTATGAGAATTATCTAACTCGTTGCAAAAGGCAATTTGCCCTAAATCCAAGACAGTTTTACAATTTTGTAAACTCGAAGCGTAAATCTTCAAGTTTGCCATCTTCTTTTTCTCTCGGGATGGATAAAGCTAGCAATGACTCTGATTCTGCTAACCTCTTTGCTAATTTTTTTCAATCAACTTACTCTTCAGTCTGTCCTAATAATAATTCTTACCCTTATACTATTACTTCCTCTAGTTCTATACCTCCCCTATTATTTCCCATTCCTCTCTCCTTTTAGCTTTAAATTCTTTAAAATCTTCTTTCTCTCCTGGGCCTGACAATATCCCTAGTTGTCTACTCAAGGAGTGTAGTTCTTCCCTTGTTTATCCATTGCTAAAGCTTTTTAATCTATCCCTCGATTCTTCTGTCTTTCCATCTCTTTGGAAAGAATCTTATATCATTCCTCTCCACAAGAAAGGTGGAAAGTCTGATATACTAAATTACAGGGGCATTGCAAAACTGTCCGCTATTCCTAAATTATTTGAAAAAATAATCACTTCGAATTTGCAGCATTTCTGCAAATCAGTTGTTTCCCCTGTTCAACATGGATTCGTAAAGAATCGGTCTACTACGACCAATCTGCTTGAGTTTACTTCCTTGGTAAATGATGCTTTCCTTTCGAAAATGCAAACTGATGTCATTTACACTGACTTCAGTAAGGCGTTTGACTCCGTGCACCATGACATTTTACTTTTTAAACTTGACCGAATAGGTTTCCCTCCGTCTCTATTGCTTTGGATTAGTTCTTATTTAAAAGGTAGGACCCAAAGAGTAATGCTGAGGCTGACTACCTCTAAACAGGTTCACGTTACTTCTGGTGTTCCTCAAGGTAGTCATCTTGGACCTTTACTCTTTACTCTTTTTATAAATGATCTTCCCTCTGTTATATCCCATGCCCGTGTACTCATGTATGCGGACGACGTGAAACTTATTCTATCATACACCAATCCCCTACATCATTCTCGTCTTCAAGACGATTTGAACGCTATGCAACTTTGGTGCTCGGCCAATCAATTGCATCTGAATTGTTCAAAGTGTATGTTTATGACATTTAATCGTACTACACCTTATCTGGTCAGTTATACAATCGACAATACTCCATTGCAACGTATACTAACAGTTAAGGATTTAGGCGTTCTTTTTGATTCTAAACTCTGTTTCAATCTTCACATAGATACCATCGTTAATGAGGCAAAAGGTGTACTTGGATTCATTAAACGATGGTCTAAAGAGTTTAACGATCCTTTTATAACGAAACTTCTGTACATCTCTCTTGTTCGCCCTATCCTTGAATACTGCTCTTGCATCTGGTCTCCGCAGTATAACAATAGCCAGGATCGTATTGAATCTGTTCAGAAGCAATTTCTGCTTTTTGCCTTACGAGGTTTAAATTGGGACCCTAATCTTCGGTTGCCATCCTATTCCAGCAGGCTGCTTCTTCTTAACCTTCCGTCGTTAACCAACCGTAGGACAATTCTCGGTGTTGTCTTTCTACATAAGTTGGTTGTTGGCGATATAGATTCTCCTTTTCTGCTAGGGCGTCTTCAATTCTCTGTTCCGGCTAGACCAACCAGAAATTACCGCCCCTTATTCCTATCTACGTGCACAACAGACTACGCTATGCACAATCCTTTTCGCGTGCTATGTAAAAATTACAATAGTTTGCATCACGTTTTCTCTACCGAACTTTCTCTACCCCTAATAAAATCGTTGCTTTCAGGATACCTTCGGGAAGTCACTGACCATTCCCAGCTATGAGCAGGGGCATAGCTTGCCGGACAGGCTGTAAATTTTCCCCCACCGGGTCGGTGATTTCCCATTACTTTCCCAATACTATCTCTTTATCCTATCTACTTAACACTCTGTATATCTAGCATACAGTTCTTTACTTTATTAACAATCTTTTTACTTTCTTTTCTCCTATTTATGATATATTCTTAAATAATATAGCAAATTAAGATTATTTTTAATTTTACTTAAGAGCACTTTTTCCTACTTACACCCTTCTTCTTAGATGTAGGCTCTAATAGCGTCACTGACAAAATTAGCTGTGAAAAGGGGCACAGCTGGCCGGACTGGCAAATAAAACACCTCCATCGGTCGGTGATGCTATTAGAAATTTGTGTTCTCTATCTAGGCTTTTAGCATCTAAATTTCATAATTGTAAATATAATGTATTGAATAATTAGGAAGACACTCGTTTTGTCGACCACTAATAAATAAATAAATAAAATAAAAATAAAAATAAAAAAAAAAATATATATA
>NW_026998862.1:0-2141 GCF_035044405.1 Drosophila montana | reverse complement strand
TTTTATATTTTTGTTTTTGGTTCAATTTAGTTGGAATTTAAATTAAACGAATTAAACGACTGATGCCCGAACTTATTGCTTTTAGTTTAATATTTTGGTGGGGCTATGTCCGAACCGCCGTAGCCAGACCTTCGATGGTAAAGTAATTTTTGAAAAGAAGGGTTATATCCGGGACCTACAGGCTTATATAGGGTCTCAGAGCTTTTTTCTTTCCCGGATTAGATTGAAGATAGCTGCGCTGCCAACGTGCACGCAGGCGGTTTATAGCAGCGGCAGAATCATTCGCAGCTGACCATGACAGACAAAAGCTGATCGCTATAGCGTCGTTATACAAACGCAAGCTGTTAGGATCGCGGTTTAATTTAAATAGGAAAACTGCGACCATTACACAAAAGAATAAAACACTAATTAAAATTTTTTAAACAAATCTGGGAAATTGTGTTTAATACGATAGGAGGCCAACAACAAATATTTTTATTGTTTTTATTAGTCTTGGTATATTTTCCTAGGTGCTTGATTAAATTTTATAAGTTGATAAAATATTTTATTTAGGGCTTTAAAAGTAACCTATAAACTAAAATATGTATTTTCTGTCTTTTGGCAAAAGAATAAAACACGAATGAAAATGATTTTTAAAAAAATCTGGGAAATCGTGTTCAATTCGATCGGATGCCAATACAAGTATTTTTATTAAAGTACTTGGCATATTTTCCTATGTGCTTGATGGATTTTAAAAATTTTATGATATATCCTTATATAGGGCAGTAAAAGAAGCCTTAAACTGAAATCTGTGTTTTCCGTCGTTTGGCAAAAGAATAAAACACGAATTAAAATGATTTTTAAAAAAATCTGTGAAATCGTGTTCAATACGATCGGATGCCAGCAACAAATATTTTTATACAGTTCTTAGCACATTTTCTAATGTTCTTGATTAATTTTAAAAATTTGATGAAATATTCTCATGTTGTAAGCTTTAAACTAAAAACTGTGTTTTCTGTCGTTTGGCAAAAGAAATCGTGTTCAATAAGATCGGATGCCAACAACAAATATTTTTATTATTTTTATTATTCCAGGAATATTTGATCAAATATTCTTATTTAGGGCTTTAACAGTAAACTATGAACTAAAATCTGTGTTTTCTATCCTTTGGCAAACGAATAAAACACGAATTAAAATCAATTTTTAAAAAAATCTGTGAAATCGTGTTCAATACGATCGGATGCCAGTAACGATTATTTTTATTTCAGTTCTAAACATTTTTTCCTAGGTGTTTGATTGAATTTAAAAATTTTATGAAATATTCTTATATAGGGCTGCCAAAGAAAGCTATAAACTAAACTTTTGGGTAACGAATAAAACACGCATTAAAATGATTTTTTAAGAAATTGTGAAATCGTGTTTTTATTTCGTATTGTGTTCAATACGATCGGAGGCCAACAACAAATATTTTTATTGTTTTTATTAGTCTTGGTATATTTTCCTAGGTGCTTGATTAAATTTTATAAGTTGATAAAATATTTTATTTAGGGCTTTCAAAGTAAGCAATAAACTAAAATATGCGTTTTCTGTCTTTTGGCAAACGAATGAAACACGAATTTAATTAATTTTTAAAAAAAATCTGTGAAATCGTGTTCAATACGATCGGATGCCAAAAACAAGTATTTTTCTTTTAGTTCTTGGCCTATTTTCCTATGTGCTTGATAAATTTTATAAATAATATGAAATATCCTTATATAGGGCAGTAAAAGTAAGCCTTAAACTGAAATCTGTGTTTTCCGTCGTTTGACAACAGAATAAAACACGAATTAAAATTATTTTAAAAAAAAAATCTGTGAAATCGCGTTCAATACGATCGGATGCCAGCAACATATATTTTTTATACAGTTGTTAGCATATATTCTAAAGTTCTTGATAAATTTTAAAAATTTGATGAATAATTCTTATGTAGGGCTCTAAAAGTAAGCCTTAAACTGAAATCTGTGTTTTCCGTCGTTTGACAAAGGATTAAAAAATATAGGGCTGCAAAAACAAGTATTTTTCTTTTAGTTCTTGGCCTATTTTCCTATGTGCTTGATAAATTTTATAAATAATATGAAATATCCTTATATAGGGCAGTAAAAGTAAGCCTTAAACTGAAATCT
>NW_026998861.1:0-577 GCF_035044405.1 Drosophila montana | reverse complement strand
AACAAATATTTTTATGACAGCTCTTCGCATATTTTCCTAGGTGCTTGATTGAATTTAAAAATTTGATGAAATATTCTTATATAAGTCTGCAAAAGTAAGCTTTAAACTAATATCCGTAATATTCAGTTCTTAGCATATTTTCTAAATTTCTTGATAAATTTTAAAAATTTCATGAAATATTCTAATGTAGGGCTTTAAAGGTAAGCTATAAACTAAAATCTGTGTTTTCTGTTGTTTGGCAAAGGAATAAAACACGAATAAAAAATGTTTTTTAACAAAAATCTGTGAAATCGTGTTCAATACGATCGGTTGCCAGCAAAAATATATTTGTATTGTAGTATGTGCATATATTGAGGGTACGCTGTACCAAGAACTCAGCATAAATATAACAGCAACACTTTGTAGCATTGAATAAACAAAACCAATTCAAGTGACCGTGAAATATGATCACCCACTTATGAACTACGCTAAGTCAGCATTCCACCGCTGACCGCCAATAACATATATATATATGCACATAAGACTCTCTCGCTCTCTGATACTGTTAAGACATATACATATATGCAGCCGCTCCGCT
>NW_026998860.1:0-1025 GCF_035044405.1 Drosophila montana | reverse complement strand
ATAGACTTTGCTGCAAAGCATACTTCATTCGGTATGGGTGCCCGAATGAGTGAAGGCTATACGTAATTTTTGTTGGAGCTCATTTTAACCTCTAAGAAAGGTAATGAGGATGAACCTCGTCTAAAAATGTACATCATCGGCTATTTCATATTCGTACTCTTCTGGGGTCTCTATTTCTTGATTATCCATTATAGCATACTCTTGCTCGTTTTAATCTTGTTCTTCTTCATAACCCTGTTCGTCTTCTATGATATGTTCTGTATTGTAAACTCTCTGTTGTTTGTTAGGTGGGAGTGTGACCTGAGAAAGAGGTCGTTTCATTTGCTGAGGGGCCTGATTATTCTGTCTAGTTTGCGGAGCTGCTTGTCTATAAGTCTGTTGTGTGGTATTTGGACGCTGAACTGCTATAAGAGGTCTATTTTGGTAGTTTACTTGACGCGTTTGTACGGAACTATCTACCTCCATCGGAGTGGAGTGGGAATTGTTGTTGCTGTTGTACAAATCTAGGTTGACCCTGTCCAAAATGTCCTAACTCTAGGAAAAAGTTTTGGTTGCGTACTGGTCTTTGAGGTATTTGTCTGCCTCCGTTGTTGTAGTATGTTGGCTGCGGACCACGTCTAACGTTATGCGACAAGGTGTTATGCATAGTGTTAGCTTGATTTGCCCTGAAGGTTAGGTTCTCCAACTTGTCGGTCTTTTAACACTTAACAGACTTGGCAAGTTGCCGTTTAATCCTCTTATTAACGTGTTTAATGCCTTATCTCTATAAGAATTAGTCATTGCAAGCAATGCTTCCTCCTTATAATCTAGACAGTCGATCTTGTCCAGGATTAATGAGAGAATCTCGTACATTTTTTGATAGTAAGTGTTTATATTATCTCTGCCTTGAACTAGCGTGTTTAATTGGTATTCTAAGGTACCAATATCTCGTTTGTCTGCGTAATTTCGCCAGAGGCAACGTCTGATTTTTGTCCAGTTGCAAAGTGTTTTGGTGAATTTCGTACATTTTTAGTATTCTGTCACCA
>NW_026998859.1:0-711 GCF_035044405.1 Drosophila montana | reverse complement strand
GGGTGAGTCTAATTGGGACTATTCGCCCATATAATCTGCATTTAAATAGTTTTGAATCTATTAATTCATCCTACTACATTTAGATTGTCCTAAGGAGCCCTAGCTATTGCCTACAATGAATCACTTGTTTTGAAGGCAATAGCCTTTTCGCAAGCTGATCCATTTTTATGCAAGTGTGCAAATTGTGCGCACCTGCATAAAAATAGCAATACAGCCCTACTCCAATGGAAACTCCTTGATGCTAACCTCAATGGTCCACACGCACACAAGAGTAGCCCAAAGGAACTCCAAATGTATATCTTTATAATAACCCACGTTCATTAATCTATCTTTTCAAGTCGCTACCATTTAAGCCAAATTTTACACCATTAGAATAAGCAATTTTATATACCCATCCATGCAAACCTATGTCAATCCGTATCAAATAGGAAATATGTACAAACCTAGTCTGCAATGCTGCAGAATAATTTAAATTATTCATAAATATATATGCCCATTAAATTGCAATGTAATTAAATCTCTTCTACTCCAATTCAAACTATCCTTGTCCTGAAATCAATTTTGTATCATTCTTATAATTTAAACAATATTTTAAATTGTGTCTGCTTACCTCTCGACAAGCTCAAATTTCTTTATATACTCTGTTATGTGCTTAATAAGCCACTAACTAATCTGTACATGCATACTAGCAAGTGTTTGCACTCGTGAACT
>NW_026998858.1:0-13297 GCF_035044405.1 Drosophila montana | reverse complement strand
TAGTACACACATCCGATAAATAAATCCACAAATCATCTGTACTATGCGTGTCCACATATAATATTTTTAAGTGCACAATATACAATAGAATAATTATAACAATTATAACACATTGCAATTACAACCGGCGTATGTGCGTATGTACACACCACACACATATGTAAAAATAAACAGCTGCCGATCCGTACTCCAATTACACGTTTTTATGCAATTGCACACATTCCCATACAATTACTCTTGTTCCGAGACGCACCAATAAAAACACAACAATCATAATTAATAGATTAATAATAATACTAATTTATTGTAAATAAACAAAAACACTACACATTAACTTCGAAGTTCTACATTTGTCAGCGGTGTGTACTTAGCCACAATAGTGGGTATTTTATGAGTACCACAAAAAAGTAAAAATAAACCAGCCGTTACCGTATTCATAGACTAATATAATAATAAAATTATCGAAACGAGCATCGAAATTCTTTATTATTATTTCCCTTGTTTAATAAATAATCGTATTTTTTTTTAAATCAAATCAAATAAATTTATTAATTAAATATCAATCGAATTATAAACCCGATTATTTACCTGTATCGGCATTCCAGTGTTTCTTTGTTTTAAGCATCGCAACCTCTACTACTAGAAGCGAGCACCTTTGTTTTCCTACCCAATCGCTTCCGCCTAGTATGCCAACTGGCAAAGGGGAAGAATCAAAGCATCGTTTAGCAGTTCCGTCCGCAAGCACCTCCAGAACTTCTCCGTCTCCAACAGCAGCCCTTAGAGTCGAAAGGGAAACATCGTCCCGGACTAAAAGCGAATCATCCGCGTCCACGCCAAGGGGAACTGTTCAGGCACCTCTTAGTTCGAGGCCAAGTCCACTGATAAAAATCAGTCGCCTGCCATCCAAAGCTAAAAGCGAAACATCCCTGACCACTGCAGTCGGACGCACTAAGGCAACCATTAGCACAAGATCTAGTCCGATTTCCACGCGAGCTAATACAAAAACGGCCCAAAATATGACAGACGCGGCCTTAATCAAGTTTATTGCGGTCACTGATCGGCTAAGTCAGTTTGAGGCAAAAATAAACACTCCTGGAGGCTCTGACCCGTCTCTCTATACGTGCCAGGTCCGTCGGGACCAAGTGCGAGCCTTGTGGGACAAGGTTGAAAAAGAGTACGAGGTCGGCTCAACAATAATCTCGGAAGCCGGTTCAATGGAAACCATTTCAGTTATGCAGTCCAAGTACGACTATTGTTACATGGTATATGAGAGATGCGCCGCTAAACTTAGCGAGCAAATCGATACCGCTAACGCCCAAAATAGACCATCCGCTCAGTCCACCATTCCGACATATGTTCCCACCGGGTGTCGCTTACCTCCTTGCGACACTGAAATCTTCAGCGGAGATTACATACGTTGGCCCACATTTCGAGACCTCTTTACCGCAATTTACATAAATAATCCTAGGTTATCAGAGGTCGAGAAATTATTCCATCTCAATGCGAAAACCAGCGGTGAGGCTCAGGCGATTGTATCGAAGTCACCTTTGACTAACGATGGCTTCCGATCAGCCTGGGCCAATCTGACTGAGCGTTTTGAGAACCGAAAATTGTTAGTCAACAGCCAGCTCAAGATTCTTTTCAACCTGCAGCCAATCTCCCAAGAGTCTGGGACGGCAATTAAGGAACTTCAGAGCACCATTCAAGGTTGCTTAACAGCTCTGGAGTTATCCGAAATCAACATAGAAAACTGGGACTGTATCCTCGTGTTCCTATGTTCCTCCAAATTACCCAAATTAACACTCTCCTTATGGGAACAGTCCATCTCCAGAAAAAACGACATCTCATCTTGGCTTGAGATGAACGCCTTTCTCTTAGAACGCTATCGCACTCTCGAAGCGATAGAAGAGCTTAAGCCAAGCGCAAATACTCCAGCGCACTCCAGAATTGTTCGAACAGAACCTCCTACCACTAGAAGGCTTAACTCATTTGAGAATAAGGTCGCTAACAAGCCGCAAGCCTGCAAATTGTGCTCCAGGGAGAATCACCCTATCCGTCTGTGCCCACGATTTCTCCAAATGCCCGTCAGCGAACGGGCAACTTACATCAAACAGCAAAAACTATGTTTAAACTGTTTCGCTAGGGGTCATCAGTTAAGGGATTGCACAAGTGCTCACAATTGTTTTACGTGCAAAGGTCGTCACAATACGCTCTTGCATCGTAGTGACACTCCACAATTGAGCCCTACGGTAGTCTCCATGCCACAAGCAACAGCTCCCTCCAATCAATCCATACAGTCCACTCCATCCCAACAAACGAATGTTCACAATTATGTTGCAATTAACACCCACGGTGTTCTCCTAAGCACGGCTGTTATATATGTTCGCCATTTGGGTGTAAATTATACAGCTCGTGCACTGATCGACTCGGGATCAGAGGCAACATTTATTTCCGAGCGACTCTTCCACCTGATAAAGCTGCCGTATAAATCCGTACAGGCACAAGTATCGGGATTAAATCAAGCTGTTGCAGCCCAGCCTCGCAAGCTCTGCCATTTTAATATTGGCTCTCCTTCCAAGCCTCGTATCCAAATCGAAGCATCAGCCTACGTCCTACCACATTTGGCAGGGAATCTACCATCATGTTCGATCCCACAAAGTTTATTGACAACCCTGCCAAAACTCCAGTTAGCGGACCCTAATTTCCACAAGAGTTCGCAGATAGATGTGCTGATTGGCGCTGATATCCTACCGTCCATACTAACGGGCGGCTCCCATCCTAATATATGTGGCACGTTGCTGGGCCAGGAAACTATTTTCGGGTGGATTTTAACAGGCCCAGTTTCAAAGACCGCATCCACCACAATCTCGTCATTCTCGACTCGAATATCTGTCTCTCAAGAAGAGCAGTTAGACGTCATTCTCACAAAATTTTGGGAGGTGGAGGACATTCCAGTCAAACTGGTAAAGAGCTCCGACTCTTTTTGTGAGAGTAATTTCATCCGAACAACAACAAGGAACGAGAATGGCAGATATGTAGTCACCCTACCTTTCCAAGAACCTAATCACATAGACTTAGGACATTCAAGATCTATCGCACTAGCTCAGTTTCTAAAGAACGAGAATCGTTTAAAAAGAAACCCTCCTTTGAAAGAGCAGTACGACTCCGTGATTCGGGAGTACTTCGACTTAGGTCATATGACACAAGTCTCTCCAAACAGCAACCCCAATAATTTTTACTTGCCGCATCATGCTGTTTTTAAGCCCGACAGCACCACAACAAAGGTTCGCGTTGTGTTTAACGCCTCCAGCCCGTCTTCCAATGGCAAAAGTCTAAATGATCATCCTACACACGGGACCAGTACTCCAATCCGATTTGACGATTCAGATACTAAAGTGGCGATTCTACCGCTACGTTTTCAATGCCGATATAACTAAGATGTATCGGCAAATCCAGGTCGATCCAAGACATACGCCCTACCAACGAATACTATTTCGCAATGAGAACGAAGAACTGTGCGACTTCGAACTCAATACAGTTACCTTTGGGGTAAACTGTGCCCCATACCTCGCAATCCGGGTCCTCCATCAACTTGCTCGTGATATCCGAGAACAATGTCCTATCGCATCCGACATAATTGAAAATTATATGTATGTCGATGATGTTCTAGCAGGGGCACACACGAAGCAACAAGCAATTTCAGCCATTGCAGAACTCCGCATGGCACTCGACAGAGCCGGGTTCCCTCTGAGAAAGTGGACATCCAACACAAAGGAAGTGTTAAAAGGAATACCAAGGGACCACTTACTGTGTGCGGATTTCTTAGAAATCGAAGAGGCCAGCGTCGCTAAAACGCTAGGCATTCGATGGCAAGCCACAACAGACCAGTTTTTCTTTGCTCCGTCCAAAATGGTATCTCAGCCTTCGCTCACTAAACGTGAAGTACTATCACAGATTGCGAAATTGTTCGATCCTGCTGGATGGCTAGCACCTGTGATAGTTCGAGCAAAGATTTTCATGCAAGAGATCTGGCTACAAGAGCTGGGGTGGGATGATTCCCTGCCGGAAGATCTCGTTCAACGTTGGCATGACTTTCTTACCGACTATCCCTCTCTCGAAGAGATCCGTATTCCAAGATGGGTCGATTTTCAGCAAAAGGCAAAGGTGCAGTTTCACGGCTTCTGCGACGCGTCCCAGCGCGCATATGGTGCTGCACTTTATTTGCGCGTCGAGATCAACGGATGCATCTCCACTCACCTTCTCGCAGCAAAAACGAGAGTCGCGCCAGTTAAGACGGTATCACTACCACGCTTAGAACTGTGTGGCGCCGTTCTTCTTTCCGAGCTCACCACGGCTCTTATTCCTCAGCTCCCCATCCAGAGTAGAGAAAATTTCAATTGGACAGACTCCACTATTGTTCTTGCCTGGTTGGATAAACCTCCATGCAAATGGTCTACCTTTGTGGCTAACCGGGTAGCCAAGATAACATCAACCAATGGCAAATGGTCCCATGTTCGATCCGAACATAACCCAGCTGACCTAGCCAGTCGGGGGGTTTCTCCTCGGGACCTATTGGGCAGCACTTTGTGGTGGCATGGACCGGAATGGTTACAACTACCACAAGACCAATGGCCAGTTCCTGTTACGGTACTTGAGACAGAGATTGAACAACGCGCAGTGAAGTGCAATGTCTCACAGCTACCCTCCTATAACCTTCTGGAACGATTCTCCAGATTCGACAAGGCATTGCGAGTTATCGCATATGTCTGTCGCTTTATCCAGCGCTGTAGAAATCCAGCGATCCACTTTCCCGCCGAGCTCCGTAATGAAGAACTTACGAGAGTTCAGTTCCGACTTATCGAGTATACTCAACGCCAAGCTTATCCTAAGGAGTATAGCTGTTTGCTCGATAAGAAGCCAATTCAAGGATCAAGCAGCATTCGCAATTTAACCCCTTTCATCGATCAAAGGGGTATTCTGCGATCCTGTGGACGGGTGAGAGCGTCAACTTCGTTAGGCTACGATGAGCGGCACCCCATAATCATTCCGGCCAATTGTGATTTTTCACGCCTCCTGGTCCGATTTACCCACCTCATTTGTTTTCACGGAGGCAATCAGTTGGTAATGCGCCTCATAAGAGCAAAATACTGGATCCCAAAGCTCAAGGTCCTGGTAAAATCGACCATAAACTCCTGCAAGGTCTGTGTAATACACCGCAGACGACTCCAGACCCAACTTATGGGCGAGCTCCCAAGGGCGAGATCAACCTTTTCCCGACCCTTCACACATACGGGTGTAGACTTTGCCGGACCTTTCGATATTAAAAGCTACATTGGTCGAGCATGCAAAATAACCAAGGGTTATGTCTGTGTCTTCGTTTGTTTCAGCACGAAAGCAATCCATTTAGAAGCCACAACAGATCTAACCACGGAGAGATTCCTGGCCGCATTTTCGCGATTTATCGCAAGACGTGGCCTTCCACAACAGATGTACTCAGATAATGGGAAAACATTTGTGGGAGCGTCATCCGTTCTTTCGAGAGATTTCTTGCAAGCAACCAAAGAACTCATCTTATCCAAGCATAGCCATCAAAACTTGTGTTGGCATTTCAATCCTCCTGGCGCTCCTCACATGGGCGGATTGTGGGAAGCAGGTGTCAAAAGCTTTAAGACCCACTTCTACAAATCCACCACATCCTCAAAATATACATTTGAGGAGTTCGCGACTCTCCTCTCCAAGATTGAAGCCTGCCTTAACTCCAGGCCAATCTCTCCAATGTCGGAAGATCCGACTGATTTATTGGCTCTAAGTCCAGGCCACTTCCTAGTTGGTGGCCCTCTTCTGGCAACTAACGAGCCAGTAATCAAAGAAGACGCTATTTCGATAATTAACCGCTGGCAGCGACTCAAAGCGCTCCACCAGCAATTCTGCTTCCGGTGGAAGAATGAGTATTTAAAAGAGCTCCATAAGCGAAACAAATGGCAGTTCCCTACAAGGGACCTCCAAGTCGGTGATATGGTGGTTATCAAGGAAGATAACCTACCAATAAATGAATGGCGCCTTGGCCGAGTCCAGCTGGCTTGCCCAGGCACAGATGATAAGGTCCGCGTAGTGGACGTGCTTACCGCTCGTGGTGTCATCCGAAGGCCAATAGCCAAATTGGTCCTTCTTCCTACTGAGGCAAATAACACCACCGACTAATCCTTAAAAGCAACTAATCCCTCTTTCAAACAAAACCATCACATAATAACACCTCTCCTACATCTTATTCTCCAGTTCACTCCTCTGTAGAGAACCAGCATGGCACCGTCAACGAAGGCATCCACTCAACGCCAAGGAACGGACTCTTTTAGATGCCGGGTGTGTAGAGGCATCCATGCGCTACGCAAGTGCCAGCGCTTCTTGAAGCTCACGCCCGAGAAGCGTCTCCGAGCCGTTTTAATTAACAAATATTGCTCCAACTGCCTGGCTCATCAGCATTCAGGGGAATCATGTCGCAGTGGAGCCAAGTGCAAAATTTGCAAAAAGGACCACCACACCTTACTCCACATGCGGGATCCCCGGAGCGCTCGACCCTCTCGGTCAGACAACAGGCCCACAAGAAGAGCTTCTGGCTCCTCGCCCTCCAGCGGCACATCACCCCCAAGCCCGAGACGTGCTATCATACGGACGTCGCTTACGTCCCTTCTCCAGCATAAGGGGGTCAGTATACTGCCCACCGCCATAGTGCTGCTCGACACTGGGAAAAAGACCCTTGAGACTCGGGCTCTGATCGATCCATGTTGTTCAGTAAGCCGCATTAATGCAACCGTGGCAAGGGCCTATGGCCTTTCCGTCACACGCATTGGCGCAGAAGGAGCGTGCACAGCCGTGCTACGCTCCAAGACAACTCAGATGTCTCGAGAGGTGGTCTTAATGGCTGACCCGCAACTCAGCTGCATAACTCCAGCCCGAGCTGTCAGAGCGGACATGAAGGACCCGTTTAGCAACGTCGCTTTGGCGGACAACGACTGGTTCCGTCCATCTCCAGTACCTTTGGTACTCGGCGCCGACGTCTACCCAGACATCATCCTACCAGGTATCCTCCCGAGCCAAGGCGGTCTGCCGATGGCTCAAAATACTAAGTTTGGATGGATACTCTCTGGCACATGCACGCAATAGGAATCCTTGCAATCTGCATATTGCCAGGGGGGGAGAATGTTCATGCCAGTTCATTGCTAGTCTGAACACAGCATTGACTGAGCCTCACTCAGTGTGAGAGAGTCACTCAGTGAGACAGACTCACTCACTGAGAGAGACTCACTCACTAATTCCATCCAAGATGCGCTCAGCACTCTCCTTGTGGTCTCCTTTCCACCTCCATAACTCCAACTAGAAAAAATGCAAATCACTTCTAATGTAAAGTTCATTATATGCAAGCCGAAAGTGCCTAATAAAGTGCCACTATTATTATAAAAGACTACTTATTTGACGCCTCCCCCACAAACAGAATACTTGAACTGCAAAAAAAATTTGGTGACCGTGCGTGTGCAAATATTGAAATTAAACCAAATTGAATTTGCATGTGCTAACCTGATTACGCGAAAACGAAGCACAATTTTCGATCGAAAATAAAAGAAAATAGCAAAAATCATATAAAGGAATTTTTTTATCGCATGTTTTTTTTGTCATTGTGAGAGCATACGAAAATGACAAAAAACAGAATAAAACAAGTAAAAGTTTCTAGGCGGGAGCTCCCGACCCTGAACCCTCTTCTTCCGACAGGCGATAGGGATAAAATGAAAAATACTATATATATATATACTACTACATGCCAAGTTTGGTGACTATAGCTCATACTATTTGCCGAAATTGCTCAAAAAACAGGATTTCGATATCGATTTGATCGAATTTTATCGAAACTTGATCTGCGCGGGGAATAGGAGGACCTACAGCTAAAATTTCAAGTCTCTAGCTCTTATAGGTTCTGAGATCCTTGCATTCATACATACGGACAGACGGACGGACGGACCGACGGACAGACGGACAGACAGACAGACGGACATGGCTAGATCGACTCGGCTGTTTATGCTGATCAAGAATATATATTATACCAGTCCTACTACTCATAGCTTTAAATCAAGTAAATAAACCAATTTATGCAGCTCACAATATAAGCCACAATTTAAATGCAATTGACTTTTTGATAATACATGAATATTCTCTAGTACAATATTATGTACTGTGGATAATTTCATCAATATCGGTTAAGAAACACGAAAGAAAATGTGTTTTAGCAGCCCACGTGTTTGCGGCAGCTAGCGCAAATTCCAAGAATTTCTGTATGCATGTACACACACACATTAATGCGTGTTTTCTTTGAATTCTATCAACAGCATTGCAATTGCGATTGTTTTTGTTTTTTTTTCTCAATAATAATTAATAATTGGTGTGGCTGTTGGTTCGAACCCTACCGGGGAAACTGATTTTTTTTTTGGCTGGTGTGGCTGTTGGGTGGAGGCTTCGGCAAGTAGTGCGGTAAGTTGCGAGTTTCAACCCTGCCAAGGGAACTTTTTTTTTTATAATTTATCTTTATTAATACTAAAGCAAGCGAGCGCGTAGCTCGAGCTGTTTTTCGTTTTAGAATAAAAGGGTTCAGGGTATCCCTTAGTCGGGAGCTCCCGACTAGAACCTCTTACTTGTTCATTTTATATAAGGTTCACCGGCTGGAGTAGCGCTACTCTGATTTTAATATTTTATTGCCCATTGTTTTGAAAGTATCTATTGAAATTGATTCTTCTCACTCAGTGCCACTTTGAGTTGGCTGATTTCTAAAATACCGGCTTGTGTTTCATGCCTTTGGAAGAACTTACCTAAGTAGAGAAATCCATTGGTATGCAAATCGTCAACATCAATACTTGCTATAAGTTTATTATCTTGTTTCAATAAACATTTAGATTCAGTTATTCGCAAGGTCACTACTTTCCGTACTTTATTGATAATGACTCCATGTACCATGGGCTTAGATACATGTTAAAGACTCTGCCTTGGCAAAAGTTCTTTATTGTTAACTGTACAGTTTTTATTTTGTCAACTTTGTTGCCTGGTAGTGACTTTCAGGACGTTGTTTTGAATATTCTTTAGTTCGGATATTGTTATCCGCAACAGGGCGTCTGCCACAAAATTATCTTTTTCCTTAAAGTACTCGACCGTAAAATCATATTCTTCCAATCCAAGTCTCATGCGTGTTAATTTTGAGCTGGGGCTTTTAATTAAAAATAAAAATGTAAGTTGTCTGTGATCCGACTTTACTGTGAAATGTTTGCCATATATGTGGTCGAAAATGTGTTGTTGCCCAATAAATAGCAGCTACCTCTTGTTCTGTTCTGCTTTTATTAGTTTCACGCTTTGTGAATGAACATTATCTATGAACGAAGTTGCTTGTTGAGCTCGTTTATACGCTCTTTGCAGCGTTGTCGATCTTCTGTGTGCGTTTTCAATAGGTTAAGCTCAAGACGTCTTTACAGTAGCAGCCGCTTGGTTCGGCTGCCACACTTTTTATATATATGTCAACGGGCGGATAGTGCGTATAATTGTGACCAGCTTGCTTAATTTAATTCACCATAAGTATGTAAAACTGATATTTATTTTAAATTGTTCATCATGAACTGCACACACAACGACGACAACGACCGACAACACCTTTCACGGTCGCCATGTAATATTTGCCTTTTAATATTCAACACTTCTTTTGTCGTACGGAGCGTCTGCTCCGTTCAGCTTCATTATTAATTCTGATTTATTCTTTTATACATGAAACGGACTGAAGCTTAATACATGAGGTTCTTATTCTATGTGTTCTGTATATATGCAAAAGGCAAGAAATTAAGATATATATACGTAGCGTACATGGCTGATCAAGTTATATATATATATATATATATATATACATATGTATATATATATATATATATATATATATATATTTAGTTATGTATTATATATTGCGACGAAGTGTAACAAAGAATATTTTACATAGATACACTACAATATGTCGGGTATACATACTACACAAGATATAAAATAACAAAAAGAAAAATAATTTTCATCAAGAATTTAAATGTGCTTCATTAAATTATATCAAATTTATTAATTATGTAATAAACCCAAAAAAAAAAAATGAAGGTAACGAGCAATAGAACTCTAAGGTGAAGTTATAAAAATCTAAAATGCATTAAATTTATCACCATTTTTATACCCTTGCAGAGGGTATTATCTCCGACCCCATAAAGTTTATATATCCATGATCAGTATATAGCCATGTCCGGCTGTCCGTCTGTCTGTTTCTATGCGATCTAGACTTTTAGTTTTAAAGCTATCTCTATGAAACTGCAGAAAAGCCTCTTCCTGTTGCTGGATCGGACCATTATATAATATAGCTGCCATAGGAAAGATCGGTCGAAAAGTAGGCTCTTGTATCAAAAACATTTTTGTTTATCAAGATATCTTGACCATACTCGTCATTTATTAGTTTTACTACACTCGTCATATATATGCAAAATCCTATCAATATCGGACCACTATATAATATAGCTGCCATAGGAACAATCGGTCGAAAATTAAGTTGTAAGAAAATTTTGTTTGTTTTTCACGATATCTTGACCAAACTCGGCCTTTATTTGTTTTACTATGCTCCTCATATATATGCAAAATCCTATTAAGATCGAACCACTATATCTTATAGCTGCGATAGGAACGATCGGTCGAAAATTAAGTTGTTGTATGGAATTGTTTTTTGTTATTCAAGATATCTTGACCAAACTCGGCATTTATTAGTTTTACTAAGCTCGCAAAATACTATTGAAATCGCACCACTATATCATATAGCTGCCATAGGAACGATCGGTCGAAATTGAGTTGTTATATGGAAAACTTTTTGTTTTTCAAGACATCTTAACCATACTCAGTTAATTAAGTGTCATTAACTATTTTCCCTGTGCTTCTTAGATACGGGAAAGCACTATGAGCATTATGAAAAGGTTAGGTCTGCATGGGTATCTTCCTTCTCGTTTTCTTATAAAAAAGCTAATCGCGATTAATCCTAATCGTCCGATTGAAAAAAAAGCCGGGATATTATATAAAAATGGGTTTGGAACAATCTAATGCAGATGATAACACTGCCAATGTAGTAAACGTGGTACAAGTTGTGGACACCACATCCCATTTGCAATTAACAAACGTACTGCTATTTATACTTATTGTAATAGTATATATTCTTCTGTATATATTCTACTGAAGAAATATCTTCAACACAAAATGTCACAGAGAAAACTACATCTATTTCTTTTTTTATTTATTTACTAATGGTCAACAAAAATTTTATAATTATTCAGTATATCAAAATTAAAAACTAAATGCTAAAAGCCTAATTAGAATACACAATTTTCTAATAGCATCACCGACCGATGGAGGTGTTTTATTTGCCCGTCCGGCCAGCTATGCCCATTTTTCACAGCTAATTTTGTAAGCGACGCTTACAGCTTACAGCTAAGATGAATGGTGTTAGTAGAGAAATTAGTGTTCTTAAATGAAATTTTAAATATATACTTAATTTACTACATTATTTAAGAAAATACAATAAATAGGAAAAAATAAACATAGAAAGAAGTAATTAATAGAGTAAAGAAATTAATAATAGATATATTGTAGTATGTTGTATGCCAAATGAGCATATGCCCACAGTATTGTAGAGTATACAATATAACAAGTGGTCATATGCCCAACTTAAAAGTAAGAGTAGCAACTCATAACATAACGACACTTTGTTGCTATGTTTATACAATCATAAATATACATAAGTCCAGTAATATGATCCGTCACTTATGCGGACTGGACGCAGCGTGAGATCGCTAGCGTAACCACTTCTTGAGTATGTACCATATGTACATATATATGTATGTATACATAACTACATAGGCACATATGTACTGCAACTCTCTCTCTCTCTCTCTACCGACGTTCTTAGCGGCAGAGCTCCCTCAGAATACTCTATGTAATAAGCCTAATATAAAAACTGAATAAAGGAGAGCAACCACTCTCGATAAAACCTCAAACCAAACAAGACGTGGTTCTTTACATTTATCATAACAATATAGAGTGTTAATTAGATAGGATAAAGAGATAATAATGGGAAATCACTGACCCGATGGAAAAATGTATAGTCTGTCCGGCAAAGATATGCCCCTGCTCATAGCTGGGAATGGTCAGTGAGTTTCCGAAAGTATCCTGAAAGCAACGATTTTATTAGGGGTAGAGAAAGTGCGGCGGATAAAACGTGATACAAACCATTGCAATTTTTTGCATAGCAAGCGAAAATAATTGTGCATTGCGTAATCTGTTGCGCACGTCGGTAGAAATAAGGGGCGATAATTCCTGGTAGGTCTAGACGGATCAGAGAATTGAAGACGCTCTAAGAGAAAAGAGATATCTATGTTGCCAACAATCAGGAAGACATATAGGAAGACAACACCGTGGATTGTCCTACGGTTGGTTAAGAAGAAACAGCCTGCTGGAGTAGGATGGTAACCGAAGATTAGGGTCCCAATTTAAACCTCGTAAGGCAAAAAGAAGACTAACCGGCGATTGGGCGGAGACTCGAATTTATATTTGCTTAGCAAGAGAAAGAGCTGCTTAGCCTCACGCCTCGGAAGAAATCGTTCTAGCGGGAAAACTAGTCGTAGGGGAAAACAAGGACGCGGGAGCTAGTAACGGGGCTAGCAGGGGTGAAGGGTCTGGAGAGGGGAGTCCCAACGGGGAGGACGCCTGGCCGGCAGATCTGGAGCCGAGTCTGCGGGAGCTTCTACAGGTGGAATTGGCGCGATTCGAGGGGCTGAAAGGCGTGTCCCAAATAGCTAGCCATCGGATCGTAATGAAGGACAATGAGCCCATCAAGCAGAGGTACTACCCGAGGAACCCAGCGATGCAACAAGTCATCGACAAGCAAGTGGAGGTGTAGTGCGTATATGCCCTTACATAATACCCTGTACTTAAATATAAAGTATGCAGCACTTTGTTGCATACAATAACAATAATATAGTAAACAAGCCCAGAGCCGCTTTATGTATTGGCTCTGTCTCATATTACGCAGCGCGGTTCACTAGCCTCACTAGCTGACCGTTTATGCTTACGCTGCAGATCCCACACTCCGTCTGAGCGCATTCCGTGAGCAATATATATGCTCACTAATACAGGCATATGCGAGCTACTCACTCTCCCTCTCTTTGTAGCTGTTAACGAATAACAGCATAAGTATATATGT
>NW_026998857.1:0-1561 GCF_035044405.1 Drosophila montana | reverse complement strand
TATTACTTCATGCATAAACGAGAAAGAAGTGGTATCTTCGGCACACCGAAGATTTAATACCCTTGCAGACCCAACCTTTTCAAAATGCTCATAGTGCTTTGCCCGTAAATAAGAAGCACAGGGAAAATAGTTAATACCGAGTATGGTTAAGATATCATGAAAGACAAAACAGGTTTCCATACAACAACTTAATTTTCGACCGATCGTTCCTATGGCAGCTATATGATATAGTAGCCCGATGTGAATACGATTTTGCATAACTGGGAGGAGCATAGTAAAACTAATAAATGCCGAGCTTGGTCAAGATATCTTGAAAAACAAAAAAAACAGCTATGACAGCTATATGATATAGTTGTCCGATCTTAATAGGATTTTGCATATATATGGGGAGCGTAGTAAAACTAATAAATACCGAGTTTGGTCAAGATATCTTGAAAAACATAAAAATTTTCCATACAAAAACTTAATTTTCGACCGATCGTTCCTATGGCAGCTATATGATATAGTTTCCCGATCTTAATAGAATTTTGCATATAAATGGGGAGCTTAGTAAAACTAATAAGTACCGAGTTTGGTCAAGATATCTTGAAAAACATAAAAATTTTCCATACAAAAACTTAATTTTCGACCGATCGCTCCTATGGCAGCTATATGATATAGTTGTCCGATCTTAATAGGATTTTGCATATATATGGGGAACGAAGTAAAACTAATAAATACCAGGTTTAGTAAAGATAACTTTATAAACAAAAATGTTTTTCATACAAGAACCTACTTTTCGACCGATCGTTCCTATGGCAGCTATATGATATAGTGGTCCGATCCAGCTGGTTTTGACATATGAACTGCGTGCAACAGAAAGAGGGAATTCTGCAAAGTTTCATAAAGATAGCTTTAAAACTGAGAGACTAGTTCGCATAGAAACAGACAGACGGACAGACGGACATGGCTATATCAACTCGGCTGTTGATACTGATCAAGAATATATATACTTTATGGGGTCGGAGATGTCTCCTTCTATGCGTTACACATTTCACGTGAAAATTATAATATCCTCTGCAAGGGTATAAAAATGAACATTTTTCAGGATGTAACTTCAGGTTGTATTTCCTACATTTCTTAAAAACATCAGTTAAGTTTTTAAGCATATGTTGTTCGCAACAACCTATAACTATTAGATCATCCATGTAAAGGAATGCTTGAGAAGGTTCGAGTCCAGAGAATGCAATAGTCGTCATTCTCTGAAATGAATTTGGCGCTATTTTTAAACAAAAGGTAATCGCGTAAAGCGATATGAGCCATTGCTCGTTGAAAAATACGTTATATTTCTTGAACTTTCTTTAAGTTCAATTTGGTGAAAGCCTGACATTAAGTCAAGGCATGAAAAATATTTTGCTCTACCTAGTTGATCTAAAATATCATCTATTCTGGGTAGTGGAAATTTATCGGACAACAGTTTTTTATTAATCTGTTATTAATCGATAATCAATTACTAATCGCCATTTATCATCTTCGGAGCCTGGAAGTGCTTTCTTTGGAACTAGTAAAAGTGGGCTATTGT
>NW_026998856.1:0-39888 GCF_035044405.1 Drosophila montana | reverse complement strand
GGCCCATGGTCCGAGCTTTCTCAGTAAGGGAAAGGAAGAATGGACTGCCTCCTGTGTGCCTGTCGAATCCTTACCAGAACTTTGACAGAAAGTATTCCTCGGAACTGCTGCGCAACTTGATCTCTCGATTGGCTGCAAGTTCATTAATTCGTTCGCCTAGCTTCAACGGGTCTTTGCTGAAGGCATGTCATGCTGAAGGCATGTCAAACCATCTAGCTCAATGGCCTCTCTTGCACCATTCCTTGACAACTTTGGCCTACTCCGGATCGGTGGACGGCTGAAAACTCGTCGTTGGACTCCTCAGCGCGACATCCGATTATATTGCCCCGTCAGCATCCTGTGACGCGAGCAATCATAGTTCACTTTCATAAACGGAACTTACATGCTGGACCTCGCGCCTTATTGTCTTCGATTCGGCTCCAGTACTGGCCCATTGGCGGTCATAAAACAGTCTCCAGTCAAATGCATAATCTGTTTTCGTGCTAAGCCACGATTGGCAGAGCATATAATGGGAGACCTACCAAGATATCTTAACCATACTCGGCATTAACTACTTTTCCTGTGCTTCTTAGATACGGGCAATGCACTATGAGCATTATGAAAAGGTAAGGTCTGAAAGGGCATCAAATTTTCGGCGTGCCGAATATAGTCCTTCTGTCTCGTTTCATAATATAATACGCTTCCTTCTTCTCTTAAATTAATTTCTTCTTTTGTTCTTTTTTCCTTTTAATTAAAATAAATGTAGTGAAAAGCCCTCTTTTTTTCTGCGTTTATATTGATCCAAATATACCTGAAAATCGATTACCCAAATATGACTAGTTTTTTTTAGAGATAATTGAATTTCAGCTTATTTTTTCTCTTAGTACATATTAATTAAATTTTTTATTTTCTCCTTTCTTTCTTCTTAATCAAAATATATATAGTGAAAAGCCCCTTTTTTTTACGCCCTTTATATTGATACAAATATTCCCGATAATAGAAATAGGAAATTTTCTTATCAAATTATGACTAGTTTTTTATAGATAATTAAATTTTAATCCTTCTCTATTTTCATAACATCATTAACTTCTTTTTTTCTTCATATATATCTATTTAATTTGTTCTTATTTCTTAATTCCTTTTAATCAAAATATATATAGTAAAAAGCCGCTTTTTTCTTATTTCGCCATTTACATTGATACAAATATGCCTGAATATCGACGTGTTTTTTTTTGGAGATAATTGAATTTTAATCCTTCCGTTTTTTCATAAAATAATTAGCTGTCTTCTTCTCTTAATATATATCAATTTAATTTATTCCTATTTCCTTAATTCTTTTATATCAAAATACATTTAGAGAAAAGCCCCTTTTTTCGTTTTCGCCGTATACGTTCATCCAAATATGCCTGAAAATCGAAATGTGAAATTTGCTTACCCAATTACGACTAGTTTTGTAAAGAAAATTGAATTTTAATCCTTCTCTTTTTTCATAAGATAGTTAGCTTCCTTCTTCCTTTAATATATATGAATTTATTTTTTTCCCCCTTTTAGTCAAAATGTATACAGGGAAAAGCCACTTTTTTATTTTTCACCCATTATATTTATTGAAATGTGCATAAGTTTTCGGCAACAACTTATATTTGAATCCTGGTCACACTTAAGTCTTTTGTTTTGCTTTGTGCTAATTCTTATTCTTAAGTATACCACTGTCTGTCGCTTACGATCTATCGAACAATGTAGACGCACAGATGTGTAATAAAAAGCAAACACCATTAAATCCGCTACGTTTTCCTTATTAGTTCCACAATAAAAAAATCATATACTTAACAGGTTATGGGCTCTAATAAACGAAATTGCTTTATTCATTTTAATTACTGTGTGAGATTATAAAAAAAATTAATAAACGTGAGTGGTGGACAAGGGTTATATTCCATCGAAAAGTTGAATGACGAAAATTACGCGGTGTGGTCAGTGCAAATGAAAAGCATTTTGGTACAAAACGATCTATTGCCGATAGTGTGCGGAAGCATTGTTAAAAATGAAAGTGTCAGCCCACAACAGAAAGCTTAGTTTGATACACGGGACGAAAAGGCACTAGCAAACATATTGCTGGGTGTTAAAGCGTCGCAGATTAATTTTACCAAAAATTGCGTGTCGTCCAAAGCATGGGAGATGCTAATAAGTGTGTATCAACCGCGCGGGCCAGCAAAAAAAATTGTGTTATTTAAAAGCTTACTACGATTGAGTATGCCAGAAGGTGCAAATGTGCAAAACTATGTGAACGAGTTTTCCAACATAGTTGAAAAATTAAAAGAAATCGAAATGAACATATGTAAATGAAAACATGCTCACAATTTTGCTGTTAACGGGACTAAGCAAAAAGTTCGTAAACTTTGTTGTAGCGATCGAAATGCGTGAACAGTTGCTGTCCTCGTCTGACTTGAAAATCAAGATTATTGAAGAAGGACAAAGACAACAAGTGAACAACGAAGAAGCGGGTAATGGCATGCAGCAAGCGTTTGTGTCGCGTACAAAAAATACGCATCAGAAAACAGATCCGAAAAGGAATAACAAATAGTATAGATGTGGTGGCGAAGGTCATTTTATTGCTGAGTGCAAGGAAAAAGAGAAAAGTAAAGAAGGCAAAGAGAGAAACGCTGAAATGAAGTGGTCGTGAGCCATACTTGCGAATGTGCAGAAAAGCGACAACTGGTGTCTGGATAGTGGCGCCACTGCTCACATTTGTTGTGATAGGTCATGGTTTCGTAGATATTAGAGAGCACAAAGATTAGAGAATATTGCTGGCAGGAGAAAATTTCATATTTGCCGATGGCAGTGGAACTGTGTGTATTACAGTGGGGAAATTTTTGTCTTGAACTGCTAAATGTTTTGTATGTTAATGAGTTCCAAGCAAACTTTGTATCGGTATCAAAAGCTGTCGAAAAAGGATACAGAGTTATTTTTGATAGTAACAGAGCAATAATAAAAGACAGAGAAAATGTGAATATACTACAAGCCTACAGGAGATGTGATTTGTTCACCATTGACGTAAAAATGAAGCAGTGCATGTAAAAGTGCAGTGCAGTCAAATTCAAGCAGCAGTGAGTTAAGGAAATGGCATTATCGTTTTGGCCACTTAAATCTGGCCAGGTTAAGGAAAATGGCAAGTGGTGAGATGGTGCATGGTTTAAAATAAATCAATAAAAATTTTGAAATAAAAGATGACCTGTGTGAAAATTGCGCAAATAGTAAAATTAGTGTAAAGCCATTTTCAAAAGTATCTGAAAATCGTGCGGTTCAACTATTGAGTTTGATTCACACTGACATTTCGGGACCAATAAGCGACCGTCTGCCGGAGGCGCACGGTACTTCGCAACATTCATTGATGATTACTCACGTTACACAGTTGTGTACTTTTTGAAGTCTCGCCACCAAATATTTCGCGCGTTTTTGTTGTGTTTGCCGAGAGACAATGCGGCACAATGGTATGTTAGTCATGAATTTGAAAAATGCTTGTCGGAATACGTAATTAAAAGACAACTGCTCCGCAGCGGAGTTGCTGAGCGTGCAAATCGCACACTGGTAGAGATGGCCAGAAGTATGCTAGTACACTCGGGCGTAGATGAAACACTATGGGGTGAGGCAGTAAGCATATTTACGCAACAGGTCAGAAACCAAGATATTGGCTAACAAAACACCATTTGAGGCTTGGACTGGCAAGAAACCGTCTGTGTCGCATTTGAAGGTCTTCGGCTCAAAAGCAATTGTCTTAAATAAGGGACACAGAAATAAGTTTCGTCCGAAGGGAATCGAATATATAATGATTGGATATTCGATTGCAGCAAAAGCATATCGCCAATTTTGTCCAGAGTCGAAGAAAGTTATCGAAAGCAGATTAAAATGAAACAGTGCTGTTTGATGATTGTTTAACAGTTAATCAGCAGGCTGAGGCTGAGAATGACCTGCAGAGACAGGCAGAGATTGAAATTGGAGGACAACATACTGGAAAGGAAGATACTGACGAATATGAAAGTGCAGTAAGTGACGATGCAGAGCCGCCCGTAAACTGCGAAGCTCGTGGTCCAGGTCCACTAAAGATAAAAACAGGAAAACCAGGTAGACCCCGTAAGCAGTATAATTGCAAGTATATGCTGAAGGCAGAGGAAATCGTCATTCCTGAAAATGTTAGCGACGCAAGAATGGTCAGCATCGATTCAGAAGAAGATAAAGGCACTTGAAGCCAATAAGACATGGGAGTTTGTGGATTTGCCAGCGAATAAGAAAGCTATAGGCTGCAAATGAGTTTTTGGCATTAAAGCTGACAAGGAAAACTTATGTAGAGCGCTTTAAGTCAAGATTAGTGGCCAAAGAGACGTTCTCTCCAGTTGTGAGGTATTCGTCTGTACTGTATGATTATGGCATTGGCAGTCGAACATAAGTTGCTTGTGCATCAGATGGACGTGTCTACTGCCTACCTGAATAGTGAACTTTCAGAGAAAGTTTATATGAAACAGCCGGACGGATTTGTAAGCGATGAATTCCCTGATAAAGTCGTGAAGCTAAAAAAAAATCTCTCTATGGGCTAAAGCAAAGCGGTAGAGAGTGGAACAGTAGACTGGACGCAGTCTTGAGAAAACTGTGTTTTACTCCATGTGTCAGCGAGCCCTGTGTATATATACGCAATGGGCAAGGTGAAATTAATATAATCGCAGTTTATGTTGATGATCTTTTACTTGCCAGCTCAAATAAAGACGAATTGTTAAAAATCAAAGGAGATTGGCAGCAGGAAAGAGCTACCAATCATTGTTAGGCTCTTTGATGTATTTGGCCATAACAACCAGGCCGGACATACTACGAAATGCCAGCCCTCACAAGAAGCATGAAGTGCCAGCGAAGCGTGTGCTTAGGTATCTAAAAGGTACGGCTAATATGAAACTTCACTATCAGGACACTGGCAAACAGATCTATGGATACGTTGGCGCAGACTGGGCGAACGATGCTGCAGATCGTAAATCGTATAGTGGATATGTCTTTATTGGCGCAGGCAGCGCGATTTCGTGGGAATCGAAGAAACAAAGTCTGGTGGCGGTAAGCAGTACCGAAGCCGAATATATGGCCTTATCTACCGCAGCAAGGGAAGCACAATATCTTAAAAAAGTGTTGCATGAAATGGGATTTATAGAAACCAAGCCTATTTTATTGGATTGCGATAATCAAAGTGCACAGTGCTTAGCTAAGAATCCAATTTTACATAAACGTAGTGGGCACATCGACATAAAGTTCCACCATGTACGAGAACTATACTCTAAGAACGAAATCGATGTTAAATATATACAGTCTGTCAAGAATGAGTTTACACATTGACTAAAACTGCAACATTTCAAGCTAATAACAATAAAAATAAAAATAATAACGAGAAAGAAGTGCTATCTTCGGCACACCGAAGATTTAATACCCTTGCAGATCCAACCTTTTCAAAATGCTCATAGTGCTTTGCCCGTATCTAAGAAGCACAGGGAAAATAGTTAATGCCGAGTATGGTTAAGATATCTTGAAAAACAAAACAGGTTTCCATGCAACAACTTAATTTTCGACCGATCGTTCCTATTGCAGCTTTATGATATAGTAGCCCGATGTGAATAAGATTTTGCATAAGTGGAGGGAGCATAGTAAAACTAATAAATGCCGAGTTTGGTCAAGATATCTTGAAAAACAAAAAAAATTCCATCAAACAGCATAATTTTCGACCGATCGTTCCTATGGCAGCTATATGATATAGTTGTCCGATCTTAATAGGATTTTGCATATATATGGGGAGCGTAGTAAAACTAATAAATACCGAGTTTGGTCAAGATATCTTAAAACACATAAAAATTTTCCATACAAAAACTTAATTTTCGACCGATCTTTCCTATGGCAGCTATATGATATAGTTGTCCGATCTTAATAGGATTTTGCATATATATGGGGAGTGTAGTAAAACTTATAAATACCGAATTTAGTCAAGATAACTTTATAAACAAAAATGTTTTTCATACAAGAACCTACTTTTCGACCGATCGTTCCTATGGCAGCTATATGATATAGTTGTCCGATCTTAATAGGATTTTGCATATATATGGGGAGTGTAGTAAAACTTATAAATACCGAATTTAGTCAAGATAACTTTATAAACAAAAATGTTTTTCATACAAGAACCTACTTTTCGACCGATCTTTCCTATGGCAGCTATATGATATAGTGGTCCGATCCAGCTGGTTTTGACATATGAAGGAATTCTGCAAAGATTCATAAAGATAGCTCTAAAACTGAGAGACTAGTTCGCATAGAAACAGACAGACGGACAGACGGATATGGCTATATCAACTCGGCTGTTGATACTGATCAAGAATATATATACTTTATGGGGTCGGAGATGTCTCCTTCTATGCGTTACACATTTCACGACAAAATTATAATACCCTCTGCAAGGGTATAAAAAGTGACTTTATACTTAACATTTATGACACATTGTAGTCGTGTTTTCATTGAGTGTATTAATTTTTGGAAGTCATAATTTGTTGGTAACTTTTGTCATTTATCTAAAATGACATCTTTAAGTTCCGACTTAGTTTTTGGCTGCCTTTTAGCCACTTTTTTCTTCAGAAAACTCCATACATTTTCTATGGGATTTAAGTCCGGACTCCATCGCTTTTCCGCAGTTATAGAGAAGCCATATGCGCACCATATTTGCTTTGTGCTTAGGGTCATTGTCTTAATAAAATCTGAATTGTGGCTTAAGAGAGCTGTTCCTCAAGTGGCTTTTTAAAATATTCAGATATTGCTGCGCATCCATAGTGGTCTCAATAAAAGCTAAATATCCAACTCCGCTGCTTGAAATGCACCCCCAAATCATCACCGACAATTTTCCAAATTTTACAGTGGGCATTATATTTTGATTTTCCACCGAAGTTAACGGCTTCTGATGGACTCTACTTGGTCCATCATTGTAATACAGCATCATTTTTGTTTCATCACAAAATATGATGTCCCTATAATCAATTGAATGAAAAGTGTACATATATGCGAAGCACTATCGTTTTTTAATGTTTATTTGAGAAAGGAGCGGTTTCTTGCAAGCAGCTCTTAATTTGTAGTCATTGCGAATAATGGCTTGCCTTACTGTTTCATGAGAAACCGCAACATCTAATTCATCCTTCAGTTCCCTGGCAAGAGCTCTGGTTGAGGTCTGAGGATTTGGAGCCACCTTCCTCATCATTAAACGCTCTGTCCGCTCCCCAATTTTAGGCTTAGTTCCACCTCCACGCTTGGGTTCCAACGTACCTTCATAGTCAATGCGTTTTAGGACGTTGTAGATAGTCTTCCGTTTAACAGAAAACATTTCTGCTGATTCACTTTTTCACACTTTTTCCCATCTGGTGGTTATAGTATATAAGCTTGTGTGCAGCGAAATTCAAAACTTATGTATATTTGTTTTCGAATATATTTATTGCCGCGCAGGGCACTTAGTAGAGATTATGTTTTTATATTGTTGCTTGGCAGCCAACTCGAATTAGTTGTGCCTAGGTTGCGATCAAACGAAAAACTAAAAACTATGACAATATGTAAAGCGAACGAAACGAAACTCCAATAAGACGCTCGCCGGTTAGAGCGAAGGGCAGCGGGAGTCAATGCAAAGCAAAGCAATGCAGAAAGAGAGTGGGCAGCAGCTTACAAAGAGCGCGCAAAAACTATTTGCTCTTAGGCTGTAATTATGATTGTTATTTTCTGCTTGGATGATGTCCGCAGCCGTCGGTGTTGTCTCTGCTGTTACTTGACCAAACATTCTCCCCCCGTTGGAAGGCAAGGGCTTTCAACATCATCCTGTTTGGGCAGCAAACACAGCTTTCGTACAGCTCTACGTATGACCCCAGTCGCAGTTTGAAGCACAGCAACTCTGGATACCCCATCAGATCCAGAGATCAGCTCTTGCACTCTAGCTAGTGGCCACTTCAGCGGCGGTAGATTCTCATCCTTTACAAGGACAACATCGTTAATGGAGAGTCCAGGCTGAGGAGTGCGCCATTTGGAGCGCTGTTGAAGAAGCGTCAAATATTCTTCGCGCCAACGGGCCCAGAATACTTGTTGGAGATATGTGACGCGCTGAAAATAATTAAGCCGATTGAAGTTAAGCTGCCTTAGATCGGGCTCAATGTATGATGAAGTTGGCGCTGTACCCAGGAAGTGTGCGGGTGTCAAGACGTCAAGATCACCTGGATGCTCTGAAAGTGGAAGTAATGGTCGAGAATTAATAATTGCCGTGATGTGGCAGACGAGCGTGCGCAGCGAATCGAAATCCAAAATGGAAGAGCCAACAGATCGATAAAAATGGTGCTTAGCAGTCTTCACAGCGGCTTCCCATAGTCCGCCAAAGTGCGGAGAGCGAGGAGGGATGAACAACCATTCAATTGAGTCGGATAGGCAAAACTCGTTAACGGCCTTGACATGCTCGTCACTCAGGAACAGGCGGCTCAGATCTGCTAGTTCGTTCTTGGCACCTACGAAGTTTGTCGCATTGTCAGACCAGATCCTTGAAGGTCGAGAGCGAGTCAGGATGAAACGTTTTAGGGCGTTTAGAAACGATATTGTGGACAAATCCTTTACAAGCTCTAAGTGCACCGCCTTTGTAGCGAAGCATATGAACAGACTGATATAGCATTTCACTGGTGGCCTGTTGCGCACTTCGTTCTTGTAGTAAAATGGTCCACAGTAATCAACGCCAGTGACCATAAAGGGATACGATGTATCAAGACGATCAGCTGGTAGGTCTGCCATTATATGCTCTGCCAATCGTGGCTTGGCACGAAAACAGATTATGCATTTGGCAACAATACTGGAGACTGTTTTTCGACCGCCAATGGGCCAGTACTGGAGCCGAATCGAAGACAATAAAGCGCGAGGTCCAGCGTGTAAGTTTCGTTTATGAAAGTGAACTATGATTGCTCGCGTCACAGGATGCTGACGGGGCAATATAATCGGATGTCGCGCTGAGAAGTCCAACGACGAGTTTTTCAGCCGTCCACCGATGCGGAGTAGGCCGAAGTCGTCAAGGAATGGTGCAAGAGAGGCCATTGAGCTAGACGGTTTGACATGCCTTCCTTCCTTCAATGCCTTGTAGTCATCGCTAAGAGTAGCCATTTGCACTGACCGCAGCAACCAATGTGTGCCATGATGCAAGTGGTCAACAGTTAGTTCAGCTCCTCGGATTCGATTTACAAATTTGTAAACATAAGCAAAGACCCGCTGCAGCTTGGAAAACGAATTGATGAACTTGCAGCCGATCGAGAGATCAGGTTGCGCTGCAGTTCCGAGGAGTACCTTGTGTCGAAGTTCTGGTAAGGATTCGACAGGTACACAGGAGGCAGGCCACTCTTCCTTTCCCTTACTGAGAAAACTCGGACCATTGGCCCATAATGGAGACCGGAAGAGCTCACTAGGCAGCGCTCCCCGTGAAATTATATCCGCCGGGTTTAATTCAGTGGGAATATGATGCCATTCCATTCCAGTGGTGAGCTCTTGGATGGCTGCGACTCGGTTGGCAACGAAAACATTGAATTTCGAAGCATCATTGCGAATCCAAGCCAAAGTCACGGCAGAGTCTGACCAACAGTAATACCGACAGTCGAACACTTTCATTTGGCATATTTCGCTGAGAAGTTGAGCCAATAATGCAGCTCCGCAGAGTTCCAGCTTTGGTACAGTGATGGTTTTCACAGGCGCGACACGCGATTTGGAGCATAAGAGACGCACGCTGGTGTTGCCATGGCACTTTGAGACTGTATAGACGCATGCTCCATAAGCGCTTAGGCTGGCATCACAAAATCCGTGAATCTCCACTGTACTGTCTGATGAGAGTGCTCGACGGGGATACTGGAATTGCTGAGTATACTCAAAATCAGCGCAGAAGTTGACCCAGGCTGTGCTTAAGTGTACGGGCAGGCTCTCATCCCAGTCCAGTTTTTCTCTCCAGAGATCCTGCATAAAAATTTTCGATTTTGTTATTACGGGACCAACAAGACCAAGTGGGTCGTAAAAGCGAGCAATTGCGGAGAGTATCGACCGTTTTGTCAGTCTGGAGGGCAACCTCAGTGGCGAGAAGGAGAAAGCGTCTGAAGCGGGATCCAAACGAGGCCTAACGTTTTCGTGATGTCACTGCCATCGTCAAACTTAAGCAGCGTTTCTCTATCCTCTTCCGGTATGTTTTGGAGTACAGCTGTATCGCTAGAACACCATTTTCGCAGCCTAAAGTTCCCCTTGGCGAGTAGTCCAGATGTTTGCTTCAATATCTCAATCGCTTCTTGAACACAGCTACCACCAGAAATGAGATCATCCACGTAGAAATCTCTTTTAACAATGTCAGAGCCAATAGGGAAAGTTTTCTGCTCATCCATGGCCAGTTGGTGCATAGCTCGCACTGAGAGAAACGATGCTGGTTTTGTGCCGTAGGTGACGGTGTCTAATTTGTAAATCTGTATCTTCTGATGCTGAGACTCACGCCACAAGATACATTGAAAATAACTGTCTGCGGGTTCGACTCGTACGCATCGATACATTTTGCATATATCGCCTGTCAGGGCGACTGCAAATGTACGAAACCGCATCAGTATCGAAAACAGCTTCGGTTGGATGGTAGGACCTGCCATCAGTGCATCATTCAGCGAGTGTCCAGAGGTAGTAACTGCCGAGCCATCAAACACGACCCTTAGCTTGGTTGTAGTGCTATCCTCCTTCAGCACGCAGTGATGTGGCAGGTAGTACTTGCATTGGCCCAGTGCGTAAGGTAACAAGTGACATGTGACCCAAGTCAAGATATTCCTTGATAAATGCTGCATACTGGGTTTTCAAAGCTGGATTGCGGTCTAGTTTTCTTTCTAAGTTCAGGAATCGACGAACCGCCTGTTGATAGGAGTCACCCAGCTGATACATGCCTAGTCGTAGCGGTAAACGAACTGAATAGTCGCCAGTCGACAGACGTTTAAAATTGGCCTGAAAGTGTGCCTCACAGTCGCGTTCCTCCTTGTTTGGTAAGGACTCAGGCTCGGTGCAGCATTCCAATTCCCAAAAACGACGGATTAATTCATCAATCTGTGCATTCGGATGCAGATGTGAGTCAACCAGCAGATCTGGATTCACCATTGATCTCATGGCCATGAATGATGATTTTCCTGCATGTGAAGCACCTCCCGTAGCCACCCAACCAAGGCGAGTCTTTTGCAATATCGGCAGTCCAGCAGCTAGTTTAATCTGGCCGACGCATAGCAGATCGAAGAACAGACTGGCTCCAATCAACATGTCGATTTGCTGAGATTTAAAGAATTCAGGATCAGCTAGTTGTATATTTGATGGAATGTTCCATGATGCAGGGTCAAGAGTGAAGCCAGGCTGATTATCGGTGATGGATGGTGCAATCAAGGCCGGGATGCATGTGGAGTACTCCGACACTCGAGATTTGACATTGATGTTGACCGAAAAACCATCGGACGCAAATGCTGCATCACCAATGCCAGAGACGATTGCTGTTGACTTGAATTTGCGCAGCTGGAGCTGATGAGCAAGACGAGAGGTGATGATGTGCAACTGCGACCCAGAGTCGAGCAACGCACGGCAGGGCACCAAGGAGCCAGCGCGATTTTTCACGTTGATGACGGCAGTGGCAAGCAGGACAACATCGTGCTTGAGATGCTGGGCGGTAGTGAGTGGCGAAGATAAAATTGCCGCCAAGGTGTTTTGGGATGACGAATAAGTTTCGGTATCTTGTGCATTGTTTGAGCTAGAAGCAGCGATGTGACTGCTTGTGTTGCCAAGATGCAACAAGCTATGATGCTTGCTTCCACAAACTCTGCAAGCGCTGGAGCCGCAGACTCTCAGCTGATGTCCCCTTTGCAGGCAGTTTAAGCACAGCGCAAGCCGCTTGGCTTCGTGAAGGCGCAGCGAGGGCGATAAATTTGCGAATTGCAAACATTTATAAATAGAGTGGCCTGCGACTTCACAAAACACACAAGCACTCGTTCCATTCCTAGTCACTACAAACGTTCTTCTACTACTGTTGTTCTGGCCCACATGGGAGCTAGGCGTGTACATTGCCGTAGCTCCAGCCTTTGGCAACGCCTCTCGATGAAGGTTGTAAACCGCTCGCATGATGGTATGACGTCCAACGGCGCATCATCCTCCCAGCTAGCTTGCGTAGCGCTATCTAGTTTTTGCAGCACGTGACTATGAGCAACGGTTGTCAACTCCCATCGATGACGTGATATGAGATCGATCGCGCAGCTGTGTCGTCGCGCCCTTATCCACCTTCCTCAAACCCAAAATTTCAGCGATGTGTGCCTGAAAAATAAGACGCTTGTTATTAAAACGCTTATCAAGCAGTTCTAAAGCGGCAGCATAATTAGCGTTTGAAATTTCCAAGGAGCGAATTGTATCCAGTGCTGTTCCTTTAAGGCATGACCGTAGATGCTGGAGTTTTTCAATGTTGGTCAAATACGGATCCTTGTCAATGACCGTGGTGAACATGTTCGAGAAATCGGCCCATTCTGTGTAGCCTCCACTAAACTCCGGCAATTTAAGTTGAGGCAATCGAGAGTGGTTTGGAACAACAAAGGTAGAACGCGAATCATCGGCTGCGGCAGAATTGAAGGTGGAACAATGCGGAATCTGCTGAACCTTGCTTCGATTTCCGCGTTCGCGTTGAAGGGACACCCGTAGCTGCCAATAGTTGACTCAGTCGGCTCAACGCTGGCTACCCACATCTAACAAACTATCATAGACTGTTTCAAATTTCGCCTGCAAGTCAGATGCCATGCTTATGTAATCTTGCAGCTCGTAGTCATCAACATCGCGAAGTCGAGCGGGATCAAGTTCAGAGGACAATCTATTGAGTCGATCACTTAAATTCTTAATCTTTATTTTAAGAACAGCAGCCTGGGTTCCAACCGCCACTTGACTAGCTGATGTCGCCTCATCATTTCCATTTGCACTTGCACCTTCATCAAACATTATGAATGTAGCGCACAACAAGGTTCACACAGCCGAACAAGTGTCGTTCGAGCGAGATAGCGTATAGCTGTTTATAGCGCGCAACGATTAACGGGGATTTTGCTACGGCGTTTATGTATAACAACCAACTGTATGCAGATGCGCAAGCAAACGGCTCACCACTGTTGTGCTTAAATTGATAAATTGTTTGTTGATACGATAAGAACGAAGTATAAGAAAAATAGAAGAAAAATCACGTCGGGGTCACCAAAATGTGTAGTTGCAAGCTTTTTTGCAACTAATTAATTCTAACTGCTTGTGTGCAGCGAAATTCAAAACTTATGTATATTTGTTTTCGAATATATTTATTGCCGCGCAGGGCACTTAGTAGAGATTATGTTTTTATATTGTTGCTTGGCAGCCAACTCGAATTAGTTGTGCCTAGGTTGCGATCAAACGAAAAACTAAAAACTATGACAATATGTAAAGCGAACGAAACGAAACTCCAATAAGACGCTCGCCGGTTAGAGCGAAGGGCAGCGGGAGTCAATGCAAAGCAAAGCAATGCAGAAAGAGAGTGGGCAGCAGCTTACAAAGAGCGCGCAAAAACTATTTGCTCTTAGGCTGTAATTATGATTGTTATTTTCTGCTTGGATGATGTCCGCAGCCGTCGGTGTTGTCTCTGCTGTTACTTGACCAAACAAGCTGGACAACTTCAAATGATAATCTCTTGCCTGGCAACTTTTAAAAATCAAAAGCTTTTTAAAGCACGTGTATTCATCAAAAATAATCGCCGAATGAGAATGAATTGCATTGAAAACAATGCAAAGCAAAGAATAGATAACAGTTAAAGTACCGTTTTTCTTGGATTGTTAAAAACAATCATTATGCCTCTTTGGCCCCACCAAATCCTGTTTTACCTGCCGCCCCATCAGCTCCTACTTCAACTGTTGTTGCCCCTCATAGGCAAGTTTTTGTGTCTCTACTTTCGTCTGACACCACCTCTGAGTCATTGGCAGCCTATATTGCTAGCAAATTTTCTGATAGCGTGTCAATTACCAAATTTAATTTCTCCACTTGTGATCCCAAATTTTGGCCTCCACACATGATTGTTCACAAGTTCAAGCCAAAAAAGCGTAACCAGCCTGTCACCCTTCCAGTCCCTTCAATACAGGGTACCATTTCTGCCCCAAAATACTAACTTCTTCTTCTGACCAAGTCTCTATTCATCATCAGAATGTCAGAGGTCTCATTTCCAAACTTAAAAATCTTTTCATGGCCAGCACTTCCTTCGATTCGGGTATAATCGCATTTTCAGAAACATGGTTAAATTCAACCATATCTGATTTTGAGGTTTTTTCGAATAATTTTATTTTGCATAGAAATGATCGGCCGACTCGAGATGGTTGGGTATTAATTGCCGTTAAAGCCACTCTCCAGTCAGAACTTTTCTGTTTTAGTACGCCTACTGACGCTGAGATTGTCTCAGTCAAGGTGTCTTTTCCTACACGGAGTATTTATATTACATGCTCTTATATTCCTCCTTCTTCTGATATTCATGTTTATATGAAACATATTTCTTGTATTAAAGAAGTTTCTTCACACGTGCGTGATGACCTATTTATTGTGTTCGGTGATTTTAATTTGCCGAATATCTCTTGGTCATTGTTTACTCAGCACAGCATGACTTTATAGATTGCATGCTTGATCTTTCGTTGTTTCAAATCAATTCAGTTTCTAATCATTTGCATAGAACACTTGACCTTGTATTTGTTAACGACTATCTTATTTATAATGTGTCTAGGTCCCCTCCTTTATCTCTTCCTGAGGATGTATGTCATCCTACTTTAGAGATTGCAATGTTCAATTGTAATCCTCTCATTTCGTGCTCATCAGCCAATAAGCCCCGCCGTTGCTTTCGCAAAGGAAGTTATTCATTGCTGAATCAACTTATTTATGCTTAAGCTTACTTCCTTGGTAAATGATGCTTTCCTTTCGAAAATGCAAACTGATGTCATTTACACTGACTTCAGTAAAGCGTTTGACACTGTGCACCATGATATTTTACTTTTTAAACTTGACCGAATAGGTTTCCCTCCGTCTCTTTTGCTTTGGATTAGTTCATATTTAAAAGGTAGGACCCAAAGAGTAATGCTGAGGCTGACTACCTCTAAGCAGGTTCATGTTACTTCTGGTGCTCCTCAAGGTAGTCATCTTGGACCTTTACAAATTTGCTGTTCGGCCAATCAATTGCATCTGAATTGTTCAAAGTGTATGTTTATGACATTTAATCGTACTACACCTTATCTTGTTAGTTATACAATCGACAATACTCCATTGCAACGTTTACTTACATTTAAGGATCTAGCTGTTCTTTTTGATTCTAAACTCTGCTTCAATCTTCACACAGATACCATCGTTAATGAGGCAAAAGGTGTACTTGGATTCATTAAACGATGGTCTAAAGAGTTTAACGATCCTTTTATAACGAAGCTTCTGTACATCTCTCTGTACATTCTCTGTTCGGGCTAGACCAACCAGAAATTATTGCCCCTTATTCCTATCGACGTGCACAACAGACTACGCTATGCACAATCCTTTTCGCCTAGTATGTAAAAACTACAATAGTTTGCATAACGTTTTCTCTACCGAACTTTCTTTACCCCTAATAAAATCGTTGCTTTCAGGATACCTTCGGAAAGTCACTGACCATTCCCAGCTATGACCAGGGGCATAGTTTGCTGAATAGGCTGTAAATTTTCCCCCACCGGTGATTTGCCATTACTTTCCCAATATTATCTCTTTATTCTCTATATATCAGCAACAAGTTCTTTACTATATTAACAATCTTTTTACTTTCTTTTCTGCTATTAATGGTATTTTCTCAAATAATATAGCAAATTAAGATTATTTTTAATTTTACTTAAGAACACTTTTACTCTACTTACTCCCTTCTTCGTTGATGTAGGCTCTAATAGCGTCACTGACAAAATAAGCTGTGAAAAGGGGCACAGCTGGCCGGACTGGCATATAAAACACATCCATCGGTCGGTGATGCTATTAGAAATTTCTGTTCTCTAACTAGGATTTTAGCATTTATTTTTTATAATTATAATGTAATATAATAATATAATGTATTGAATAATTAGGAAAACACTCGTTTTGTTAATAAATAAATAAATAAAATAAATAAAAATGTTGAATAAAAGGAAAGAGGAGAAGAATGTGGATAGAGTTTCTTGACACTAGTTTAACAGAGTAATATTTGAATTTGTGTTTATATTTTTTGGTTTCTTATTGTTAAAATTGCATTTTTATGTTACTGTTTCTTTAAAAATAGCAAATATAAATACCCAAAAGCAAGTTAAAAATAGCAGTCAGTTGCTTATATTTTTAGTCTAATAGATGAAAAAGTAGATCTATATTCAATGTGTAAACTCATTCTTGACATACTTTATTTAGTAATGATATGGTTGCCGATGTACTAACTAAAATTTTGCAGAAGAACAAACATGTGAAATGTATTAATGAAATGAACTGTTATTAATAAGTTTCCAAGTATATAATTGTTGGGAAGGAGTATTAAAATATGCATAAGTTTTCGACAACTTATATTTGAATCCTGGTCACACTTAAGTCTTGTTTTGCTTTGTGCTAATTCTTATTCTTAAGTATATGTCTGTCGCTTACGATCCAGATCACAGATGTGTAATAAAAAGAAAAGACTATTGAATCCGCTACTGTTTCCTTATCAGTTCTACGTTAAAAAATTATATATCCAACATAATCTTTCTCTCTTTTCATAAAATATTTAGCTTCCATCTTTTTTCTTTTTTTGTTTTTTACTTCTTTCTTTTTAATCAAAATATATATTGTGAAAACCCACCTTTTTTCGCCCTTTATATTTATCTAAATATGCCTGAAAATCGAAAAAGGACATTTTCTTACAAAATTATGAGTATTTTTTGAGAGATAATTGAAACTAATCCTTCTCTTTTTTCATAAAATTTTTTGCTTCTTTTCTCTCTTAGTATATATCGATTTAATTTTTTCTTTATTTATTTATTAATTATTTATTTATTTATTAATTGAATTCTAATCCTTTTTTTTTGTACAAAATAATTAACTTTCTTCTTCTTTTAATATATATATCAGTTTTGTTTTCTGTGTATATCGATTTAGTTTTTTCTTTATTTATTTATTAATTATTTATTTATTTATTAATTGAATTTTAATCATTTTTTTTTGTACAAAATAGTTTACATCCTTCATCTTTAAATATATATATTAGTTTTGTTTTTTGTTTTTTCCACTTTTTTCTTTTTCACTCTTTATAATGATCTAAATATGCCTGAAAATCGAAATAGGCAAGTGTCTTTCTTTTCTCTCTTTTTTCATACAATAAATAGCTTCTTTTTTCTCATAATACTTATATAACAATTTAATTTTTTCTTTTTTACTATTTTGTTTTTAATCAAAATCTATATAGTGAAAAGCCCCCTATTTTTTTTATACCCTTGCAGAGGGTATTATAATTTTGTCGTGAAATGTGTAACGCATAGAAGGAGACATCTCCGACCCCATAAAGTATATATATTCTTGATCAGTATCAACAGCCGAGTTGATACAGCCATATATAGTCCGTCCGTCTGTCTGTTTCTATGCGAACTAGTCTCTCAGTTTTAAAGATATCTTTATGAAACTTTGCAGAATTGCCTCTTTCTGTTGCACGCAGTTCATATGTCAAAACCAGCTGGATCGGACCACTATATCATATAGCTGCCATAGGAACGATCGGTCGAAAAGTAGGTTCTTGTATGAATATCATTTTTGTTTATAAAGTTATCTTTACTAAACTTGGTATTTATTAGTTTTACTACGTTACCCATATATTTAAGCAAAATCCTATTAAGATCGGACAACTATATCATATAGCTGCCATAGGAACGATCGGTCGAAAATTAAGTTTTTGTATGGAAAATTTTTATATTTTTCAAGATATCTTGACCAAACTAGGTACTTATTAGTTTTACTAAGCTCCCCATATATATGCAAAATTCTATTTAGACCGGGCAACTATATCATATAGCTGCCATAGGAACGATCGGTCGAATATTTAGTTTTTGTATGGACAATTTTTATGTTTTTCAAGATATCTTGACCAAACTCGGTATTTATTAGTTACTACGCTCCCCATATATATGCAAAATCCTATTAAGATCGGACAACTATATCATATAGCTGCCATAGGAAAGATCGGTCGAAAATTAAGTTTTTGTATGGAAAATTTTTGTGTTTCAAGATATCTTGACCAAACTCGGCATTTATTAGTTTTATTATGCTCCCTCCACTTATGCAAAATCTTATTCACATCGGGCAACTATATCACAGCTGCCATAGGAACGATCGGTCGAAAATTAAGTTTTTGTATGGAAAATTTTTATGTTTTTCAAGATATCTTTACCTAACTCGGTACTTATTAGTTTTACTACGCTCCCCATATATATGCAAAATCCTATTAAGATCGGACAACTATATCATATAGCTGCCATAGGAAAGATCGGTCGAAAATTAAGTTTTCGTATGGAAAATTTGTGTTTCAAGATATCTTGACCAAACTCGGTATTTTTATAGTTTTACTACGCTCCCCATATATATGCAAAATCCTATTAAGATCGGACAACTATATCATATAGCTGCCATAGGAACGATCGGTGGAAAATTATGCTGTTGTTTGGAATATTTTTTGTTTTAAAAGATATCTTGACCAAACTCGGCATTTATTAGTTTTACTATGCTCCCTCCACTTATGCAAAATCTTATTCACATCGGGCTACTATATCATATAGCTGCCAAAGGAACGATCGGTCGAAAATTAAGTTGTTGTATGGAAACCTGTTTTGTTTTTCAAGATATTTTAACCATACTCGACATTAACTATTTTCCCTGTGCTTCTTAGATACGGCCAAAGCACTATGAGCATTTTGAAAAGGTTGGGTCTGCAAGGATATTAAATCTTCGGTGTGCCGAAGATAGCACTTCTTTCTCGTTTCAAATAATAATTTCCTTATTTTTTCTCCTAGTATAAGTTAATTTAATTTTGTATTTTCTTCGTTTTTCGTCTTATGCTAAATATATATATTGAAAAGCCTCTGTTCGCAGCAGAACGCCCTCTGAATAATATTATATCTGAATTATCTGAATTACATTATATCTTTACTTCTCAAATTGAAGTAAACTCGATATTACCATTGTAAATTGCTCATCACTAATCTATCGATAGTTATTGTTGTAAGTTCGACAAGTAAATCACGCATTACAAAATTAACTCTCATCTTCGGGCGCTTAGCACCATGTCAACAACTTAGGAGCTGGCTGACGGATTACTCATACACACAATATCACACAAGCTCGATCACCACACCCAGGAAAAGTGGCTGGAGGTGCTTGCAACGGATAAGCTACCCAGGTGGACGGATATGTCAGCGTTCTTAGAGAAGAGATGCCGCATGATGGAAAACTTGAAAGCAGCTACGTTACCTACACCTAGCCAACAGGTGGCCAGAAATGTACAAAAATTGAACCGTAACACATTCATTGCATCGTCATCTAACAATTATCAGCAAATTTGTAATTTTTGCGATTCAAAATAGCATTTTCTTGTTAAATGCCCGTTTTTTTTGAATCTGTCCCCAAGTTTGCGCCACAAAGAGGCCAAACGATTGCATCCTTGCCTATACTGCTTGCGCAAAGGCCATGGCTTGCAGCAATATCGCTCAGGTCACCGCAGGCATTGTCAACAAAAACATCATTCGTTGCTGCACATGAGCCCCATCACAACTCAATCATCTGCCCTGAGAACACCAAGTTTGCAGGCTGCAACCACGATCCAGCCTCACGCATCGTCTTCAAGGAATCCACCATCTTCAACTCTCGTCAGCACTGCGCTTGAATTCGCACCTGAAGCCACGAATGCCCAGCCTGTAGACTACGTGGTGCTTCCAACCGCCATCATATATGCCAAGAGCCACTCAGGTGTATTCATACCCTGCCGTGCATTACTGGATTCTTTATCTCAGCTCAACTTTATCACTGCTCGTCTAGTAAAGCAGCTCCAATTCAAAACTCATCATGCTGCCGTATCAATATCTGGTATAGGCGAATCAATCCTATCTTCTAACATGTCCACTGACATGTGCATTACTGGATTCTTTATCTCAGCTCAACTTTATCACTGCTCGTCTAGTAAAGCAGCTCCAATTCAAAACTCATCATGCTGCCGTATCAATATCTGGTATAGGCGAATCAACCCTATCTTCTAACATGTCCACTGACATTTCAGCGCAGTCCCGTGATAGGAGCTTCAGCACATCATTTTCAGCAGTCGTTACTCGCACTATAACGGATTATCAGCCCCACTTTGGATTAGATATCTCTGGGTGGAATATCCCCAAAAACATCTCTCTCGCGGATCCAACGTTTTTCAAATCCCAAAGAATAGATTTATTATTTGGTGCCGGACAATAGTCCGGCAATCTCATTTGCGTCGGCCAAATTCGAATGGCGGATAACCTACCAACGCTCCAAAAGACCAAGCTCGGATGGATTGCGTCTGGCGGACTCTCTCGCGTACACAACAAACACACATCCCTATCAGCCCTTTACAAGGAACCTAATCCATGAAAGGATCCACTGTCGGATATTGTAAAACGATTCTGGGAAGTCGACTTGGGCCACATGTCTTTGGCTCCCAGCAATTCAACCCAAATTATTCTACATTTTAATTCAGTTTCGTTTTTTAAAGGTTGCCATGTGCGGCGACATCTGTAAGATGTACCGCTGTGTCCGAACACCGCATCCAGATCAATTTCTGCAATGCATCTTATGGCGTGATCATAAAAATGAAAGCATAAGGACGTACACCCTGGATACAGTATGGAACCCAACCCGCTGCGTTTCTAGCAATTCGAGCGATGCAGCCGCTGGCCCACGACGAAGACCCCAACTTTCCACTAGCTGCAAAGATAGTTTGTCGCGACTTCTATGTAGAAGAAGCCATTCAGATCCAACAGCAAGTAAAACTGCTGCTGGCTAAAGGTCACTTTCCAATCAGAAAGTGATGCTCAAACGAGCCTGATGCATTAAAAGGAGAAAGCGAATCTGATTGTGAGAAGCTAATGGAGTTCAAGGATGGCACCAACATTGCAAAGGCGCTTGTTTTAGCTTGGAGCCCTAGCTCTGATAGCCTTCTTTTCAACTGTGCGGAAATCGTACCCGAAGGATCAGTCACAAAGCGGAGCATATTATCAATGATAGCGAGATTTTACGATCCGTTTGGATTGATCGTGCCCATCGTTACCAGGTTAAAGGTATTTCTCCAAGCACTGTGGAAGTAAAAGGTCAATTGGGACGAATGCCTGTCGCAGTCGCTGCAGTTCGAATGGATCAAAGTCATTTCGCAACTTTCATTTGTCAACAGCTTGAAATTCTCCCGTTTTTTATTGATGCCGCTGGCTACGTATGAGCTGCATGGATTTTGCGACGCCAGCACAGCCGCTTTTGGTACTTGCGTATTTGTCAGATCCGAAATGCAAGGGGTATTTTTATCACATTTGCTATGCTCTATGCTCTAAATCAAGGGTCGCCCCGGTAAAGACGCTGACAATCCCAAAGCTTGAGCTGGCAGCTGCACTTTTATTATCAGAGCTCATAGGAAACATCGCCAAGTGCATTCAGTTCGAATGCAGATATCATTGCTGGACCGACTCAACAGTAGCGCTTGCACGGATTCGTGAATCACCTTCAAAGTTTAACATCTACGTATCCAACAGGGTATCACAAATACAGGAGCGGACCAAGGGCATGATCTGGCATCATGTACCCTCTCAGCTGAACCCTGCGGACATTTTATCACGTGGATGCACACCTCCGGAACTTTTGGACTCACAGCTATGGTATAATGGACCCCCATTCATAAAGGCCGCTAGCTCGACTTGGTCTCAAAACGTCGCTTATCCCTTTGAGCTTCCAAAACGACGCCAGAAAGTGAAAGTCAACGAAGACGGACCTATCAACATCTTGTAAATTCAACAACACATTTGCCAAGTTACAGCGTACTTTCGCATACGTGTATCGATTTATAGCGCTAAAAAGATCTGATTCGACGAGTTCAAAAGGTCCACTTACTCCAGATGATATCAAGTGCAGAACGCATTTGTTATAAAAAATATTCAACTAACGCACTTCGCCGAGGAGTACAAAGGCCTCAGCTTAAAAAAGCCGCTTCCAACAAGAAGCAAACTTCGTTCTTTGTGCCCACTGTTGGACGCTGAGGGACTCTTGCGCGGCGGCGGCCGCCTTCAGAACTCAGACTTGGAATATGAAGCAAAGCATCCGGTATTGTTGCCTAATCTTGTTGCTATAATCACATATTATCATTTGGAATTTCTTCATGCTGGTCCGCAATTCCTTCTAGCAACACTCCGCCAACGATACTGGCCCATTGGAGATCTCAAGGCTGTCTCGAATATCATCAACAGGTGCGTGCGCTGCTTTCGAATGCGACCTAAACTTCTGGAGCAAGTCATGGCCCCGCTACCAGCTGAGCGTGTGCAGCCAAGTCCGACGTTTCCCGTAACTGGCATCGACTTTTGCGGTCCTTTCTATGTCAAATCAGAGGTCAGGAATCGCTCACCAACGAAGTGCTACATCTCAATTTGTATATGCTTTGCAACGAAGGCAACGTTGATAGAGGACCTGTCCACGTCATCGTTTATCGCTGCCTTGAAGAGATTCATCAGCCCTCGAGGGAAGCCGCATACAATATGGATGGACAACGCCACAAATTTCGTTGGTGCTCGAAATGAGCTGAAGGAACTGCTCGACTTTTTTATAAGCGATACACAGCGCAATGAAATTGTTCCCAACTGCCTAGCACTGGGAGTCAACTGGAAATTCATTCCGCCCCGTTCGCCACATTTTGGAGGATTGTGGAAGGCCGCTGTTAAGTCAGCAAAATATCATTTTTACCGCGTCGTTGGAAATTCTCTTCTCTCATTCCACGAATTCCGAACTCTCATCTGTCAAATATCCGCAATGCTTAAATCAAGACCGCTTTGCTCTATTACAGAAAACCCGAATGACTTGGAGATACTCACGCCTGGGCACTTCATCTGGGGCAAAGCCAATGCCACTATCGACGAGCCAGACATAACTCACCTAAGCATAGGTCGCCTTATCCGTTGGCAGCGAATATGTCACATGCAGCAATCATTTTTGAGGAAATAGAGTGCATCGTATTTATCGTCCAAGCAAAATCTTCAGGCCGGCAGCATCGTGCTGCTCAAGGAGGACAATGCAACACCACTCAAGTGGCCGCTTGGTCGAGTCGATAGCGTCATCACGGGTGTCGACGGCATTGTGAGAGTAGCAGTCATTCCTACATAAAATGGTCTAGTCAAGAGAGCCATTGACAAAATCGCCGTTCTGCCAATCGAGACCACATCGGTTGAAAGCTTGTATCTTCCAACGGGGGGAGCATGTTCGCAGCAGAACGCCCTCTGAATAATATTATATCTGAATTATCTGAGTTACATTATATCTTTACTTCTCAAATCACGATATTGAAGTCGCATACTATTATTTTTAAACCACCATAACATACAATTGTAAATTGCTCATCACTAATCTATCGATAGTTATTGTTGGAAGTTCGAGAAGTAAAGCACGCATAACAAGCAGTCTAAGGGCTCTTTTGATTTTTATTAAAATTGATACAACATAAAAGGGGCCGAGCATCTCCTCAAAACAGCCTCTTTCTTCATTTTCGCCGTTTATATTGTTACAAATATGCGTGATAATTGAATAAGGAAAACCCAAACCTAATTATGACTAGTTTTTAGAGATAATTGAATTTCCATCCTTCTCTCCTTTCATAAAATCATTAGCTTCTTTTTTCTCCTAATATATATCAATTTAATTTTTGCTGTTTTCCTTTATTTTGTTTAATCAAAATAGGGAAATTTTCTTACCAAATTCTGACTAGTTATTGAGAGATAATAGAATTTCAATCTCTCTCATTTTTTCATAAAATAATTAGATTTTATCTTTTCTCACAATATATCAATTTAATTTTTTCTTCTTACTATTTTCTTTTTAATCAAACGCCCCCTTTTTCTTTTACGCCCTTTATATTGACACAAATATGCTTGAAAATCGAAATAGGCCATTTTCTGACCAAATTAAGATGATTTATGAGAGATAATTGAATTTTAATCCTTCTCTAATTTCACAAAATAATTAGCTTTCTTCTTTTCTCAAAAAATATCAATTAAATTTTTTTTTCTTTTTATTCAAAATATATATAGTGAAAAGCATCTTTTTTCATTTTCGCCGTTTATATTGATGAATGAAAATTGAATAAAGAAATTTTATTACCAAATAATGGCAAGTTTTTGAAAGATAATTGAATTTTATTCCTTCTCTTACTCATAAAATAAATAGGTTTTTTTTTCTCTTAGTATATATTAATTTAATATTTTTTTTCATTTTTTCCTTTTATTCAAAATATATATAGAGAAAAACCCGTTTTTTCCTTCCTTTTTTCTTAGTACATAATAATTAATTTTTTTCTTCTTTCCTTTATTCTTTTCAATATGCTCATAGTGCTTTGCCCTTATCTAAGAAGCACAGGGAAAATAGTTAATGCCGAGTATGGTTAAAATATCTTGAAAAACAAAACAGGTTTCCATACAACAACTTAATTTTCGACCGATCGTTCCTATGGCAGCTATATGATATAGTAGCCCGATGTGAATAAGATTTTGCATAAGTGGAGGGAGCATAGAAAAACTAATAAATGCCGAGTTTGGTCAAGATATCTTGAAAAACAAAAATATTCCATACAGCAGCATAATTTTCGACCGATCGTTCCTATGGCAGCTATATGATATAGTTGTCCGATCTTAATAGGATTTTGCATATGTACGGGAAGCGTAGTAAAACTAATAAATACCGAGTTTGGTCAAGATATCTTGAAACACAAAAATTTTCCATACAAAAACTTAATTTTGGACCGATCTTTCCTATGGCAGCTATATGATATAGTAGTCCGATCTTAATAGGATTTTGCATATATATGGGGAGCGTAGTAATACTAATAAATACCGAGTTTGGTCAAGATATCTTGAAAAACATAAAAATTTTCCATAAAAAAACTTAATTTTCGACTGATCGTTCCTATGGCAGCTGTATAATATAGTTGCTCGATCTAAATAGAATTTTGCATATATATGGGGAGCTTAGTAAAACTAATAGGTACCGAGTTTGGTAAAGATATCTTGAAAAACATAAACATTTTCCATACAAAAACTTAATTTTCGACCGATCGTTCCTATGCCAGCTATATGATATAGTTGTCCGATCTTAATAGGATTTTGCATATTTATGGGGAGCGTAGTAAAACTAATAAATACCAAGTTTAGTCAAGATAACTAGTGGTCCGATCCAGCTGGTTTTGACATATGAACTGCGTGTAACAGAAAGAGGGAATTCTGCAAAGTTTCATAAAGATAGCTTTAAAACTGAGAGAATAGTTCGCAGAGAAACAGACAGACGGAAAGACGGGCATGGGTATATCAACTCGGCTATTGATACTGATCAAGAATATATATACTTTATGGGGTCGGAGATGTCTCCTTCTATGCGTTACACATTTCATGACAAAATTATAATACCCTCTGCAAGGGTATAAAAATTTAGACAAGATACCAAAAAGAAATCGTGGTGGCATTCATCTGCGCATAAAGAATCGCAAAGCGGAAATATGAAAAATTTTATACAATAGCAGCAAGCCGCCAAGTTAGAAAGATGCCAAGAGGCTAGTCGGTGAGCTAGACTTTCTTGAAGAGCAACCTAAGACCTACAAAACACAAACGAAAACCCCTTCCTAAAAAATAGAAAAACCAAACCGAAACTAGAATTATGCGCAGCACATCTGTTAGCAAAATTAATTAAAAGAATAAATGAGTCAATACCAATAGCAAGGAAATTATATGCATGGAGTGACTCTACAATTACATTAGCTTGGATTAAAAACAGTACAAATAAGAACAAGATCATAAGAAAAAGAACTGAAGAAATAAAAAACACAAATATAAATTGGGGAGTTTGTCCAAGTAAATTAAAAGAGTGCCAAGTTTGGTGGAAAGGGCCAGAGTGGCTTGCAAAGTCTAAAGAAAATTGGCCAAAAGAACAGACGACCGAAGATATGATAATAGTCAATACGATTTTATCAAACTTCGGAAGTAGGATTATACAAGAGTTAATTCAAAGCTATTCTTGCTTACAAAAACTAGAAAGGATAATAGCTTATATACTAAGATTTATAGCAATCTAAATTACAAAGAAGGTATTTCCATCCCATCTAACAGTTAAAGAAATCAGAAAAGCAAATATAATGTTACTTAAGCAAGAACAGACAAACCAATTTATCACAGAAATAAATTGCTTACGTCAGAAAAAAGAAATTGAAACGAAGAGTAAAATACTAGGATTAAATCCATCTTTAGATCAAAATGGGATATTAAGAGTCGGGGTAGACTTCAAAATTCAAATGCAAATTTCGATATCAAACATCAAATAATTTTGGACAAAGACCACATAGCTTCTCTAATAATAAGAAAAGCACATAAATTAACATTGCATGGTGGAATTAACTTAATGAGAAATTATATCCAGAGAAAATACTGGATAATCGGATTAAGAAACTCCTTAAAGAAATATTTGAAAGAATGTGTCATATGTACTAGATACCGGCAACACACAGTAGAACAAATAATGGGAAATCTCCCAAAATATAGGACAACAGAATTTTTCCCGTTCTTAAATACAGGAGTAGACTATGCAGGACCATATAACATTAGGTGCTCAAAAACTCGGGGACATAAAACATATATGGGGTACATAGCAGTATTCGTATATATGTCCACAAATGCAATTCACCTAGAAGTAGTGAGTGATTTAACATCAGATGCATTTTTAGCAGCACTAAGAAGTTTTATAGCAAGACGCGGAAAATGTGCTCACATATACTCCGATAATGGAACTAATTTCGTAGGTGCGTCCAGGAAGCTAGATCAAGATTTTCTAAAAGCGATCAGAAAATGAAAAACTCCAGTGGCATTTTATCCCGCCGGCAGGACCTCACTTCGGAGGTATTTGGGAATCCGGAGTCAAGTCAGTAAAATATCACCTAAAAAGGGTAATAGGCGACAACAATCTAACCTTCGAAGAATTATCAACATTGTTGTGTCAAATTGAAGCAGTATTAAACTCACGACCTTTGTACACATACGGAGAAGACATTGACGATAACGATGTAATGACACCAAGTCATTTTCTAATTGGAAGACCAACATTAGATAGCATAGAATCAGAGACAGAATATAATAGGCAACTTAGACAGATGGAAACTGATTCAAAGAATGAAGAAAGAGTTTTGGTCAAAGTGGAAAGAAGATTATTTGTATACCCTACAACAAAGAAGTAAATAGAAAAAAGAAACACGGGATGTACAAGAGGGACAAATAGTAATAATGAAAAACGAAAACTGTCATCCAGCAAGATGGACCTTGGGCAAAGTGGAAGAGGTACATAGGGGAAAAGATAACAAAGTCAGGGTAGTAAAAGTAAAATTACAGGATGGATTTATCACAAGACCAATTACAAAAGTGTGCCTGCTTATTGGCATACAGACACAAGACAAAAATGAAAATTAGCAGAAAACTAATGAGGAGGAAAGGAGAAGCTCTAAGAGATGTAAAATCCAAAGTTAGGATTGATGATGATGATGATACTCATGCTGTTCTGCCAAGTATTGAATACAACTCCGTTAAGGGAACAAGAAAGAAAATGGGTGATAGAAAAAATTAATAGTTCCTCAGCAATGTATCTAGATCCAATGGGTGAGGTAGAAATAGTGTCATCCTCATGGGATCTGGTTATATTTTACGACATGAAACCATTAAGTTAGTGCAAAAAATGAGAGTGGTTTGTGAGAAAATCCATGGGTTTGAAGATCAGTGTAAATTGATACTCAATAGCACACAGAGACTAATTGCGGAATTAGAAGAAAATAACGAACTATTTACAACCAAAAATCCCATAAGAAAGAAGCGTTCACCATTGAATTTTGTGGGTTCTCTATATCACATTTTGTTTGGTATAATGGACGCCGACGATAGGGAAGTAATGGAAGAAAACATGAAAACATTACTTCAAAATCAACACAATTTAAACGAATTACAGAAAAAACAGACGTCAGTTATCGACTCAACAGCAAATATAATAAAAACGCCAACAGAATCAATTAGTTTCTTCATAATAACTAAACAACTTAGCTCATTAATTGATGAATGCGACAAAATACAAACAGGAATTATAGAACTATTAATTGACATAAATCATGGGCGACTCAATCCAAACATTTTAAAGCCCAGACAATTAAGGGACGAAGTCTCCAAGATAAAAGATAGCCTATCCGAAAAATTAGTACTTCCAGGAAAGAGAACAAATACAGAAATTAAGGAGATTTACACACTGTTAAAGGCAAAGGGTATTTTTATAGAGAATAAACTCATCATAAATGCCAAAATACCATTGTTCAGTAGACACCCGTCCCAGCTGTTTAGAATTATACCAGTGCCAATGCAAAGAGATGGACAGATGATAATGATACAGTTAAGTTCAGAATATTTAGTATATAACTTTGAGATGGATTCGTTCCATCTAATAATTGAATCGACATTAAACAAATGCCAAAAATGGCAATCAAACAAGCGAGTGTGTGAGGGAAATTGGCCTTGGAGCAGTGCCAGTGATAGCACCTGTGAAACTTCACCTTTTAAACCAAACAGACCATCGAATTGTGTTTTTCTGTAGATCTGTAGTAGCATTCAAAACATACTGGGTAGAATTAGAAGGCAGTAGCAGTTGGCTCTTTAAAAACCTACGTAATACGACAGCTAGGATCCACTGTGAAAAAACACCACCAGAAATAGTGAACTTGCCAGAGCAAGGAATACTATCCATCAGATCTGACTGTACGGCTAGGACGGAAGACAAATTGTTAATTGCTCACCATAAGATGCAATCCGAAAGGCAGGAAACCATTATGCCCTCTTACATAGGAGAATTGAAAGAAATACCTAAAATTACGTGGGATCCACTAACAGAAACTAAGATTAGTACTTCTAAGGAATTAAATAAGCTACTAAGTAAAGTTCAAGAACTAAAAGACGACCACTTTGAATTAAAAGGTTTAAACTTCCACCACGTATCGGGACATGCTTCGTTAATGATTGTATTAATTTTAGTCGTAATAATTTTTGTATCCCTGATAAGAAAAAAAAACCATTGTCGGCCCTCCGCAGAATGTTCACACATGAACACGTGACACCGATTCTAAATTTGACCCTCGGTAAAATTAAATCTCACACCATCGTGTACGACTGCAGCCAGCAGCATAATAATAGATAGTGCACTTGTGGCCGCTTAAGATTGTAAGAGCGACCTACGCCAAAAAATGTCATATTAGAAACATAAGTAGCAAGGGTAAAAAATACCCTAATTAAACACAATAGTTTATGACCGCTGCTGCCGCATGCATTGACAGCAGGCCTAAATTAAAACACTCTGTTAGTATACAAGACATAGGATTCGTAAGAATAAAATCAGTATCTTACAAGTACTCACGTTGAACATATCCGTTCACTGCTAGGAGATACAGGAGCAAATTTCTCAATTTTAAAGAACAATAAAACACTTCAGACCATATGTTTATGGAAGGCATTTATTAGTTAAAACAGACCATAAACCACTAACCTATTTGTTTTCGATGAAAAATCCCACATCAAAATTAACCAGGATGAGATTAGACTTAGAAGAATACCAATTTACGGTAGAATACCTCAAGGGGAAAGATAACCACGTAGCGGATGCATTATCTCGCATAAACATAGAGACACTAATTGACGTGAATAGGAAAATATAAATGGTTCAAAGAAGAGCATCAAAAAGACAGGAAAACATCTGCGCAGATAAGAAAATAAAATTGAAAAAAGATCAAAAAGATCTAAAAGAGCCCAATGTCTATGAAGCGTAAGTAATAACGACGTAGACATTTGTGAAACTAAAATTCGGTAAAATAAATTGTTTACTTAAAAGAGGAAAACGAATCATTTCACAATTTTCAGTTAATGATTTGTACTTCAATGGAAAATTCGACTTAGGTCAATTTCTTCAAAGGCTTAATTCAGAAGCCGGATTATATAAAATTGCTAACTTACAGCTGTAACCAAATGAACCAATTTTCGAATTTGTAACATTAAATGAATTTAAAAATATGGGCAATAAATATTTAAATAATTTAAAAGTTGCGCTACTAACAAAAGTGACACAAATAGACAAAAATGACGAAAGTCAAATAAAAGCAATACTGTCGAAATATCATGATGATCCTATAGAGGGAGGCCATACAGGGCCCTGTTAAAAATTAAGAAATACTATTACTGGCCCCAAATAACTAAGACCATTACAAAGTATGCGGAAACTTGTGTGATATGCCAATTAGCAAAAACCACAACACATACTAAAGCCCCAATGATATTAACGAATACTCCAAATACTGCATTTGACACTGTTTTAATAGACACAATCGGTCCATTACCTCGAACAGAGAATGGCAACGAGTACGCAATTACTTTAATATAATCTTTCATCAAGACCCCATTAAGTTTATCGATACAAAACTATATATATAAGTTAATTGAACAACTACATTATATTACGTTATTCTTCTAAAAGGGGAGGTGTAGTGTGTATATGCATTAAATAACACCCAGTATTTAAATATATAAGTATGCGACACTTTGTTGCATACAATAACAAACATAAAGCCAAAAGCGCAGAGTCGCTTGAGTTTATTGACTCAGGCTCTAGCTGGCCGTTTAGCTTACGGCGCATATACCAAGAGTACCATATATGTACTCACTAATGAATGCACATATCACACACACTCTCTCTTTCAATTATGCTCTGCTGCGACAGAGCTTTACATATAATAATACCTATATCTTAGGTTTTGAAGCGGACAGAGTTCCGAATAAAAAACATTCTAAGAATTATTACAAACCAGCACTGACGTGCATTGACATTTTTCTCTACAGGGGTAACAGGTATGTTAATGCTAATAAATTTTGATGCATCCAGCCCTCCAATTACTTTATGGGAGAAATTTTCGGATGATACCGTAGGAGTACTTGCTCGCTCAAAGTGTACACATCGTACAGAACCTTTCTGGACCCCAATTCAGAAAAAAGTTAAAAGTTATAGAAGAAATGAACAAGTTTCTATTAACCGCAGGCTGTTTCCAGTTGTACCTGCAGAAGGTATAACTATTCACAAAAGTCAGGGAGCTATGTATAGCAAAGTGGTGGTTCACACTTGCTCTCGTATGCAGCGTGCTGCAATATACGTCGATTGTAGTAGAGCAACAACTGCTTCCGGTTTGTTTATCATAGGAGATTTTGTTCCTCCTAAGCCTCCGAAAAATGACGATAAATGAGATAGAGAAATTGCGGACTGGAAAACTACTTTGAACACATTATGATCACTTATTTTTCTTTCATAATACTGAAAGCATTCACTGTCCTATCGAAGATATTCTATCAGATAAGTTAATGCTTCAGTCGTCTGTTTCGTTGATGCCACAACATACTCAAATGAAAATATTAAAATCCCAGGGTGTTCTGTTACTGTCCTTCTTGATTGTGAGTTAATACCTAATGCACTGCGACGTAAGAGGGGAATCGTAATTTATATTAAGAATGCAATTTTAAACAATATATCTATTTGCTTAAGCGGTAGGAAAATATCTGGACCAGTCGTTTTCGAGTATGCAATGTTTTGTTTTAAGTCTATTTTAGTTATTTACAAAAGTCCGTCATATCCGATTTGAGGATTTATTTCAGCAACATTAATTTTTAAGGGTCAGTTGCATAATTTTAGGAGATTTTAAATTATGCTTAATCAAATTTAATAGATTTAAAACCCTTTACGATGAATGGCACAGGAAGGGATTTAGTTGTCTATTATTGTGCTTCTCACATTGATTGGCCTTTTTCAAATCTCTACAGTGAGGAAGTTAGCGCAAGGTCACTCGAGACAGTGTATAGTTACTACAGTGGTATCTCGCTAAATGTACACGACAGGGTAAATTAAGTTTCTATATATAGATCTATATAATTAAAATATGTTTCATTTCAACTTAAGAATTATTTAATAAATATAAATAAATAAATATGTTACCTACATTTATATTTAAAAATAGTTTTGTGCTCTTGTACTTGGGTTCAGGGTATTTTCTAGTCGGGCACTAGAGCACTCTTACTTGTTTCCTTTCCGCACTTTATATTGACCTAAAAATACCTGCAAATCGAATTAGGAAATTTTCTTACCGAATTATGTATAGTTTTTAGAGTCATAGCCTCTGCCCACTGAACACATTTCTTACACATTTCTGAAAATGTCACATTTTTGCAAAATGTGTAAAATTCGGCCTGTACATTTCCCCAAAAGAAAATACATTTCACACATTTTTCAAAAATGTCACATTTTTCGATGATTAATCGAGATTTCTATCGATGTTGTGAAAAATGTGAATGTGTACCATATATTGATATTGCAACGAAAGCAAGCGGTAACTTTAAATATAATTTTAAATTTTAATTATCCCACAGATTTTAACATTTAATGTTGGCCAAATCCCGCAAAGAGTCTATTAAATGGAGCCCCTACTTCGGGGCCGTATTATTTGACTTTTAGAAGAAAATGTGTGCGGCGCCCATGTAAATTAAAGCAACTCGATCCAGCTGTTTATTTAAATAAGCGGTACTTTTGCCACTCACATGTTACCGACAACCGGTGGGACACAAATATGTGAAATTCGATAACGTGGCATTTCTTAAGCCAGTGGGCAGAGGCTATTAATTGAATTTTAATCCTTCTCTTATCTTACAATAATTAGCTCCTATTTCTCTTAGTATATATTTATGTTTTTCTTTTTTTTCGTTTTAGTCAAAATATATATAGTTAAAAGCCCCTTGTTTCTTTTTCGCCCTTTATATTTACGAAAATATTCTTGAAAATCGAAATGGGACATTTTTTTTACCAAATTAAGACTAATTTTTGAGAGATTGAATTTTAATCCTTCTCTTTTTGTCACAAAATAATTAGGTTTCTACATTTCTCAACATATATCAATTAAATTTTTTTTTCTTTTTAATCAAAATTTATATAGTGAAAACCCCCTTTTATATTTTTCGAGCTTTATATTGATCCAAATATGCTTGAAAATCGAAATAGGACATTTTCTTACCAATTATGAGTAGTTTTTGAGAGTTAATTTAATTCTAATTTTTCTCTTTGTGTACAAAATAGTTAACTTCCTTCTTCTCTTAATATATAAGTATAAGTTTAATTTTTTCTTTTTCCCTTTTAATCAAAATATATACAGTGAAAATTCACCTTTTTCTTTTTCGCTCTTTATATTTTTACACCAATATTAATGAAAATCGAAAAGGTAAATTTTCTTACCAAATTATGAATAATTTTTTGAGATAATTGAATTTTAATCCTTCTCTTTTTTCATACAATAATTAACTTCCTTTAAGTCTTAGTATATATTACTTTAATTTTTTCTTGCTTCCTTTTAATCAAAATATTCATAGTGAAAAGACTCTTTTTTTTCGGGCTCCTATATCATATAGCTGCTATAGGAACGATCGGTCGAAAATTAAGTTTTTGTATGGAAAATTTTTATGTGTTTCAAGATATCATGACCAAACTCGGTATTTATTAGTTTTACTACGCTCCCCATATATATGCAAAATCCTATTAAGATCGGACAACTATATCATATAGCTGCCATAAGAACGATCGGTCGAAAATTATGCTGTTGTATGGAATTTTTTTTGTTTTTCAAGATATCTTGACCAAACTCGGCATTTATTAGTTTTACTATGCTCCCTCCACTTATGCAAAATCTTATTCACATCGGGCTACTATATCATATAGCTGCCATAGGAACGATTGGTCGAAATTGAAGTTGTTGTATGGAAACCTGTTTTGTTTTTCAAGATATCTTAACCATACTCGGCATTAACTATTTTCCCTGTGCTTCTTAGATACGGGCAAAGCACTATGAGCATTTTGAAAAGGTTGGGTCTGCAAGAGTATTAAATCTTCGGCGTGCGGAATATAGCACTTCTTTCTCGTTTCTCTTACTATATGTTATTTTAATTTTTTCTTGTTTTTTTTTCTCTTTTTAATCAAAATTTATATAGTGTTTCTTTTTCGCTCTTTATACTGACACAAATATGCCTGAAGATCGAAATGGGACATTTTTTTACCAAATATGAATAGTTTTTTATAGATAATTGAAATATCATCCTTCTCTTTATTCATACAATAATTAGTTTCTTTTAAGTCTTAGTATATATTAATTTAATTTTCTCCTTTTTCGTTTTAATCAAAATATATATAGTGAAAAGCCTCTTTTTTTCTTTTTCGCCGTTTTTATTTAAACAAATATACCTGAAAATCGAAAAAGGAAATTTTCTTACCAGATTATGAATAGTTTTTGAGAGATAACTGAATTTTCATCCTTCTCTTTTTTCATAAAATAATTAGCTTCCATCACTTCTTAACAAATATCAATTTAAATGTTTCTTTTTTCCATTATTCCTTGCAAGAAAATATATATAGTGAAAAGCCCCTTAGTTCTTTGTCGCCGTATAATTTGATCAAAATTCGCCTGAAAATTGAAATAGGACATCTTACCAAATTATGAATAGTTTTTGAGAGATAATTGAATTTAATCCATCTCATTTTTAACAAAATAATCAGCTTCCTTCTTTTTTTAACATATATCAAAATACCTTTATTTTTTTTTCAAAGTATATATAGTGACAAGCCCCATTTCTTCTTTTTCGTTTTTAATATTGATACAAATATGGCTGCTAATCGAAATAGGTAATTTTCTTACCTAATTATGACTAGTTTTTTAGAGATAATTGAATTTTCTACTAATATATATCAATTTAATTCTTCTATTTTCCATTTTTCTTTTTAATCAAAATATATATAGTGAAAAGCCCCTTTTTTATTTTTCGCCGTTTATATTGATGCAAATATGCCTGAAAATTGAAAAAGGAAATTTTCTTACCAAATTATGACTAGTTTTTGAAAGATAATTGAATATAAGAAATTTTGTTACCCAATTACAATTACCTCTATCAGAAACGATTCGCTCTGGATTTCCAAACAGGACAGATTGCCTTTCTAAGCAATTTAAAACTTCATCAACACCAGTGCTGCGGGTGGGGTACAACCACACAAATTTGGAGAACCCATCTACAACCACTAGAATGTGGTTATAACGTTTGCTGGTTAGCTCCATTGGCCCTACGTGATCGATATGATAAGTACACAATGGTCTGTCTCCCTTATCTATCGGGGTCGGAAATCCTTCCCTTTTCCCAGTTTTAGCATTCATAATAATGCATTCTATGCAACTATCTACAGTTCGGGCCACCTTCTCCTTTAGTTTTGGTATGAAATAGTTTTTCTCCATGAGATCCTGAGTCTTTTTAGCGGAAAAATGACCCTGCTTGTGTGCAATACGAATGATTTCCGTTTCCATTTGACACGGCACAACAATTAACTCCCGATTCGGGTCTTTATACAAGATTTTGTTTTCAATGTAGAAATCTTCATGCCCCTTTTCCTCAACAATTTGGCGAATTATCTTTGTCCATTCATCCCCCAACTGTGCTTCTCTCAAACGATGTACCAAGCTATCGGTCAACACATAGCAGGAAACACGGATCAAGGCGTCAACATGACGCATTTTGGAACCCGAACGATGCCCAATTTCATAGTCGAAGTCTTGCAAGTACATTGCCCATCTGGCTACACGCAAAGGCACTTCTTTTTTCCTCATCGTCATTGTAAACGCATTGCAATCGGTTATGATTTTAAACTTTATGCCTAATACGTACACACGCCATTTTATTAGAGCAGACATGACGGCAAGAACTTCTAATTCGTATGAATCGTACTTTTCTTCAGCTGCACTTGTCTTACGGCTCATATACTGAACAGGATGTAACAAACAGTCTTCTGGGTCTTTCTGCAACAATACTCCACCAAAACCAAACTTGCTAGCATCCGTGTGAATTTTCATCTTAATACAGGTCCACTGGTCAAAGCTGCTTTCAATTGCTCAAATGCGACATGCTGCAAGTCTTTAAATTCAAACATTGCATCCTTTCGCAAAATGTCGGACAACGGTTTTGCAATTACTGCGTACCCCTCTACAAGCCTACGAAAATAGGTCAGCCCCAAAAATCGCTGAATATCCTTTTTATCCCGGGGTATCGGAAAAGTTGCAACAGCCTGGGTCTTTTCCTTGCTCGGAGTTATAGTGCCCTTTTGCACTATATACCCTAAGAAGCTAACTTTCCCTTGCAACAGTTGACACTTCGACCAATTTATGCGTAGACCATTCTTTCCTGCAACTTGCAACACTCTTTTGAGCTTCACCAGGCCCTCTTCAACATTGCTGCTCGGAATTATAAACGACCGCATCATTATTTTGGATTAATTCTCGCATAACTGCCATTATAAATCTAGTAAACCCTGCTGGAGAGTTTGAAATTCCGAAAGGCACGTATAAAAATTCATACTGCCCATTTTGAGTCACAAATGAAGTATATTTTTGCGAGCCTGTTTCAACTGGTACATGGAAAAATCCATTTGTCAAATCTAGTGTAGTGAAATTTGACGCACCTTGCAGCTTCTCAATTACAGTATCCATTTGAGGCATAGGAAAATTATCGCGAATCACCTTTTCGTTTAGCATACGGTAGTCGCAGCACAAACGCTTTTTGCCATTCTTTTTGGCCACTAAAACAACTGGTGAGGCGTACTCTGACATACTGGGCTTGATAATTTTCTCCGCTAGCCATTCCTTCACTTGCTCATCAACAATTCTCTGATCACACACGGCTATACGTCTCGGATGCTGAAATACTGGCAGCTCGTCTGTTAAAAGAATCTTCATCTCAATTGGAGAGCTTGGATTTCTGATTGGTTTATACGAATGTACTAGTTGCTTAACCTCTTTTTGTTGCAACTTACTCAAATGTGAAACATCTAATTCGATCGTAACCGCCTCTAGGTCCACAGCTAACATGTACATACTTTCAAACTCATGAAACAGTTCAAGACAAGATCATTTTATTTTCTGCATCAGCTTTCGGTTTTAATAAAGACCCCTTTTTAGTCACTTGCAAGTCAACATAATCCAAAATGGTTCTGCCAAGAGTTGCTTCGAAATTTATATCCTCATCTGGTACGACATGAAATTCGATTTCCATTTGAATGTAATCAATCTTGACGGGTATTATAAAGCTTCCAAACGTCAGAATTTGGCTGTCAGCTATACCCGTTAGAGTCTTAGAACATCCGGTTAACTGTCTGATTCCTAACTTCCGATAGACACACCTACGCATAAGACACAGGTCCGCTCCGGTATCCACTAAACCTTTGCAAATCACTGCGCCACAAACGACATCTTTTCATTCTAAGCCAGAAGAAGTGAATGTGCTTAATGACTTTAACATCCACTTTTCGTCTCGGACAACATTCGTCGATTTTTCTTGTTTATATTGGCTCTCACCATTACACTGCACGGCACATTTAAAACAAGAAAAAGTATTTTTGGGACAGTCCTTTATTACATGTGAGTCGGCACCACATTTAAAACATTTACGGCTTTTGTTTGCTTGAAAATATTGACCCACGGTAGGCTCTCTTTTTGCAATTGTCGATCCAGGTTTACTGGGCGGTGCGCAAGAACCACGAATTTTCTGATAGGTTTCTATCTGAGCTTTCAACTGTTTGATTGTTCGAGCTTGATACAATAGCGATTTGCTAGTTTTAGAATCCGGTATGCCTTCTATAAAATAGTCAATCAAACTCTCATCCTCACGATCGATAGATTTTGCTATTTCCATCAACGCATATAAAAATTCTAACAATGTCTCGCCCTTTATCTGCTGTCGCTTTCCCAAACGTCTATGAACTTCTGCTGATGACAATCTTACCTCAAATTCATTTTTCAATGCGTTGTTTACCGCTTCCCAGTTATTAATACCCCGCTGACTACGAATAAATGATTTACCGGCACCCTCAAGCAGCTGTTTGGCATAGATAAATAACTGTAAGTCGCTCCGCTGTACTGTTATAGCGCATTCTTCTAACTCACTCACCCACTGTTCAATATCTCTCGAACTCGACCCATCAAATTTATACACGCTACCCTCAACATCTTTCAGCGTAAACCACGACCTAGCTCTTTCAGGACTCTGCATCAAAGGTGCTGTATTAACCGACGTATCATCACCTGAACCCTCTTCTTCTATTTCCATGCCATAATGTTCAAATAGTCTTGCTTGCAGTTCAGCTTTGCGTCCTGCAGTACTCAATTGCAAATCTGTTAATTTTTCGCGTAATTGATCGACACGAAGACTTAGAATCTCGTTTCTCTCCATCTCACAAAATTGTCACACGGTTACTTAGATTTTAGGTTTTCAAATAATGCTTATTTACTATTTTCAGATTTGATATTCTTACATGTAAATTTTCAGCACAACAGCTTCAGTTTGTCCTATGTTAATTAATAATAACAGCGGCTGCTCTCCTTTGTAGCTTAAGTTTAACAGCCTCGACGGACACTCTCTTTTGTATCTTGAGTTTAACAGCGCTAAGGGCCGTTTATTTTTGAATTTGTTCTCAGCTGTTATCAAAATGTTAAAACTATGTTAATGAATAATGTCGATGAACATAAAACAATTATGCCAACAAATAATTTTAATTTTCTTCCGTATTTCGTGTCACCGTCCGTGACTAAATTTCTTAGTTAATAATGTACGATCTGTCTTCGTAAGATACACCACTTGCTAAGGTCAGCACAAATAGTAAAATTTGAACGCTTCCCAACACTCCCACGAAGGACTCTGTCGCTACGCACTGGCTCCTCTGCCTGCGTAACTACTAATACCAACTCTGCTCCAGCCTTCTATTACGCTCGACCACCTTGCCAGCATACCAAGAAATTGCTGCTGTCTATTTCACGCCTTAGCCAACTTGCCTGCGTTCCTCATAGATGACCAGCTGCTTTGATCGTTTTGGTTTCCCTTACGCACCGGCTCATCTGCCTGCGTAACAGCAAAACGCTAACTCTTCTCTATTCTCGTTCTTTCTGTCTGCTTCGCTTTTGGCGATGCATACACACAAAGTCCGGATTTCACCAGAAATTTATTTTTTGGAATTACGTTTCACTGAGCGTCTGTTGCTATTTCGCTCACACTTTACTTTGCACTCTGTTTCTCCAACTTTACACGTCTTTTATATCGACCTTTACGATGATGTTTTCCTTTTAAATTCACTCACTTTGTCTCATTGTTTTAATTGTAATTTGGATACAATCCCGGTTGAGCCCCCAATTTGTAGGTTCTTTATTACTATAGAATTACAAAGTTTCTTATTATAATTTGTTTCAAAGTGGTTAACTTTTACAAATATGTTTAATATTATAAGATGATTGATTAATATTATTTTTAAGTTATTATGGGATGATTTTAGTTATAATTAAAACTTTAACTATTCTACGGACGACGAGTTCTTCAGTCAACTACCAAATGCAAAGTGTCCGCTTTTCTTTTCGCGTTGCGCAGCCTGCTCTTTGACGCAAAACTGCCAAGCTACAAATGA
>NW_026998855.1:0-1076 GCF_035044405.1 Drosophila montana | reverse complement strand
AATTAACAGACTTACGCTGCACAACAGATAACACTTTGCACAAGTTATAAAAGCTTTTTAAATAAAGCACAAAAAATTCAAAATTTGGCAATAAAAAGCAGGATTTAAGCGCAAAAATATATAAAAATCTTGGAGCACAAGTAAAACACGTCAATCACTCTCAACTGAGAACTCTCTCTGATGTGCACATGTGTATGGCAGTATTATTGGATGCCGCTCATCGTAGCTGAGTGCTTCGGCCGCTCTTACGCGACCACATGCTCGAATAATTCCCTTACCATCTAGAAAGGGGTTCAAATTAAGTTGTTTGCTGGAAGTGAGCTGATTTTTCGTGCTCACTAATTATGCTCACTAATACAGGCAATGAGAGCTACTCACTCTCCCTCTCTTTGTAGCTGTTAACGAATAACAGCATAAGTATATATGTATATCCATAGGCTAAGCGCAAATTATTAAAACCGAATAAATTCATTCTGAACAAAGATACAAAACAGCACTGACGTGCTGTTCTTTTTATTAAAGAGTGTTCATTTAACATGGCGACAGTGACAGGTGTCATGTTAAAAAATAACATGTGCATATAAAATATAAAATATAAAATATACAACTGGAGGTGCAGCAGTGGCAGCAGCAACAACAATCATCGGCAGAACACATACTAAAATTGGAACGATACAGAAAAGATTACCATGGATTAACAACATCATCGACAAAAATACAACTGGAGGTGCAGCAGCGGCAGCAGCTATATATATATAAAAAAAAATAATAACTACAACCTGCTTGGGGCTGGACTGGAGCTGGAAAAATCAAAAAATATACTGAGTAAGTACAGGGCTTGAGCTCTAAGGCAAAAAAATAAGACAAGGCGCAGTGGCATTAAGGAGCGAATCAGATGGAGAAAGTCTGAAATCGTAAGACTCCTATATAAATGCAAAAATCCCATCCCATTGGACACTGCAGTGAAACTAAATGACGAACTCGAACATCTCGAGTCGTTATTAAAATCAAAGAGCGAGCCCTGTCCCTCAGATATAAATATTAAAAAACTAACAAAGAATCATCGTCCACCGCCA